>NC_070645.1:21060925-21140096 GCF_947347685.1 Pleuronectes platessa
AAAACATTCATTCCAGTCTGATTTGGATATTTTGGCAATGCAGTCGCTGCCACATCCTTGGCATGTGCCTACCACCATTCCATATCCCCATGGGGCTTGCAGAGGTGAGAGGATCAGGGTGAAGGGGAGTGGTCCTCACTCTCAGCATCTGGACTCTGCCAGACCTTCGGCTGGTTGGAGCTGTAGGGGCCATTAGTCCGGTCTGCTGGACACCGACTGCCTGAACCCACATGGTGCTCAGGGCTCGACCACGTGCATCTCTGCCTTCTTCTCAGCTGTGACACATTGAGAGGACGACACCGAGTCTCAGGCCTCCAGCACGAGTGGAACTGGGAAAGGTGTCCCAGTTCCAGACGGACTGGTGCATTGATGACCAGTCCGTCAAAGATAAACACACATTCACGCTTTGATTCCTGGGCTCCAGCTGGGGGGGGAGAGTGCTGGGATCTTAACATGCAACTGTTCACCCAGCATCAACACACACACACACACACACACACACACACACACACACACACATTATCTCACACACACACTGAGCAGTATTGATTACAGGCTCCATTTAATGTTCTTATAAATGAAACAAGTTCAATCTAATCTGAACCATGTCTCTGTCTCTGTCTCTCTCTCTCCGTCTCTCGCTCTCCCTCTCCCCTCTCCCTCCCCCTCTCCCTCTCCCTTTCCTCTCTCTCTCTCTCTCCCTTTCCTCACTCTCTCGCTCTCTCCCTCTCCCTCTCCCTCTCCCTCTCCCTCTCTCTCTATCTTGTTATCAGTTGCTCTCGGCAGAGAAGTCTTCTTCTTTCTACGTTTCTGTGCTGGTGACACCTAGTGGGCAGAGGCAATTGCTTGTGAACATGATATCTTAATAACATCTTATTTGAATTTTTTCAGATTTGTTAGAAAACTGATTTCATTGGGGGAGGTCAAAGGTCAAGATCATGATGACCTCATCTTCGTCTTCCTGTCTTGACAGATATAGGTTCCTCACATTGGAAGGGTTCTTGTGTTTAGGAACCGTGAAGCAGAGCCACATTCCTGGTGCTCAGGAGTTCTTCTGTGTGTTGGTTATTTCCTTTGTAGAACTCAGATTCCACTGTGGTTCTGGACCTGGTTCTCCGTAGAACTGGTCCTGTGATGTGTTCCTGTGTCTGGTGTTAAAGGTTCTCTGGTGTTGTGGTCATTCCATGTTTCTTCTTTGATTCTTCAGTCACAGTTTGTTCCTCGGGCCAACAGCACGCTGTCAGTCACAGCTGTCGGCCAATGAAATGCCTCCGTCTCAGGCTGTTAATTGATTTGCTCCAATCAGGGATGACCAGAGGGAACACACAGATGCCTTTGGTGTGTGTTTGTGTGTGTGTCTCTCTCTCTCTGTGGGGTTCAGGGTATATTAATATTTCTAATAGAGCTGTTATCAGCTCAGTGCCAGCTGCACACAGTAAACACACACGCACTGAAGCTGGAAGGCAAATATATACACAACACACTCACACTGTCTGTTGTGTGATAAGTCCCACAATGCCTTTCTGTGTCAAAGAGACCTTGAGGTCAAAACCACTTTAAAAAAAATACAAACTGCTGTAAAAAATCCACACACACACACACACACACACACACACACACACACACACACTCAAAGCTGCAGTTGTGCCAGCAGGTAAAGGTGAGAGAGGGTGATTGAGGGCAAGAGACACAGAGGGAAACAGAGAGTTTGAAGTTTCAGATAACAAGTATGTGTTTGTGTGTATTTGTGTGTATTATTGTAGTGTGTGTGTCTGGGTTAATTACTATGTTAAAGGGTTTATCAGCGTGTCGGCATGCAGTAGAATCACACAGACTTTGAATATAACGTGTGTGTGTGTATGTGTGTGTGTTGTGTGTGTTTGTGTGTGTCCACAATCAGCCTCCTGCCAAAACCTACTCAAGCCTCATTCAGGGAGTTTAGAGACTCAGAGGGACTGAGACAGAACCCAGCCAATCAGAAGAGAGGTCACACTGACATGCTGCCGCTCTATTGGTCGATCTGGACGCTCTGACATTTGCTGAAAATCCTCTTGTTATTTTTCCTATAGATGTCAGGTTCATGTCTGTTATCCTAGCTTAGCACAAAGACTGGAGTCAGAGGGAAACTGTTAGCCTAGCTTAGCAGAAAGACTGGAGTCAGAGGGAAACTGTTAGCCTAGCTTAGCAGAAAGACTGGAGTCAGAGGGAAACTGTTAGCCTAGCTTAGCAGAAAGACTGGAGTCAGAGAGAAACTGTTAGCCTAGCTTAGCGCATAGACTGGAACCAGAGGGAAACTGTTAGCCTAGCTTAGCTCATATACTGGAGTCATAGGGACCAATGATCAGTTGTTAAGTCGTTACTGCTCCTTTAAACACGTTAGAATAAAAAACTGTTTCATGTTTGGGTTTCCAGATATTTTAACATCCAGTGTGTGTTTGTGTGTTCATGTGTGTGTGTGTGTGTATGTGTGTGTAAATGTTGTCAATAGGCTGCAGCTGCTTCTCCTCACGTCTCAGTAAACCTCTGGTAATACAATTAGCCCCCCCCCCACCCCCCAACTGTGTGTGAGCTGGGTCTGATTTGATTGGTTTGCAGATGGCAGAGGTTGACTGTGATTGGCCGACAGGTGAGTGGGAGGTGGGAGGTTAACAAGAGGGAGAAAAGCTAAAACACGAACGAGATGTGTGTGTTTGTGTGTGTGTGTTCATGTGCAGTTGGTTTTTTTCTTGGACAGTTTATGAGTCACAATCTTTTTTGATCGATTGTGCGTTAATCAATCAACAGACTCTTTAAGATCAGTAACACGTAAATGATTTGTTGTTCAGAAACATAAACACATTAATCACACACTGTACGAATACACAACATGAAATCATTGTTGTTGTTAAATGATTGTTCGAGTGAGTCAGGAAAACTCGTCTCTCGGCACCAACAGAATTTTAAAATCATAGAAATGAATCTGTTGATATTCAGTCAATCTGCTGAACATGATTGGAGTGACGCTTGTGAGCTGCGCTGCGTTGATCATGTGATCCGCCTCACGCTCCACAACCCTACTGATTACACCCCCCCCCCCCCCGATGCACCGCTCTATTTAAGCTACAAACATTTCCCATCAGTCCCTCGCTCGCCCCCTGCTGCTCCAACAGCAGGTTTCAAATATTTACCATCAGGCTCATGACATCATGGAGTGAGTTCATGTGAGTTATCTGAAATAACAGTGAAGCGTTTCCTCTTTGTCTTAGTGACAGCGCCACCTGCAGCTCACATGGCATCATAGGCTCTGCTTCAGTCCTCTCTAATTTCACTGATGAAACTAATAAAATCATGGACTTTAATTTTAATCTCTGAACTCAGAAAGTTCCTTTTACTCTGACGTTTTCATGAAAGAACACGGGGACAGGAAGTGAAGCCTTCTATGGAATCAATGTCCTGTTAATTAGGTTAACGATTGCTGTACAGAATTATCTTTACTATTAGATAAAGTTAGATTACTTAATCTTCTGTGAGGAATCTTCAAAAAGAAAAATATGCGAACACACACTTTGTTCTACAACATTTCGGTCGCTGCGGAGACGGCTTGTATACACACACACACACACACACACACACACACACACACACACACACACACACACACACACACACACACACACACACACACACACACACACAATCTGGGACATGCCAGAGCGATCTTCAGAAATGTGACTGTTTGACCTGAGAGGAAAAATTAAAATCATGACATCTTCAGCTTCTGACACGTGTGTTCATTTTCACATGAAGAATCTCTTCTTCCCTCTCTCTCTTTTCATCAGGGTTTATTGTCCTTGCTCGTCCCTCCTACCCCCCCCCCCTCCCTCCCTCCTTCCTCTCTCTCATCTCTTCTTCTTCTTTCTCTGCGGTGATTAAAACTCTTGTTTTTGTAATCGATTCTCCTCAAGGACCATTGATCTGCTGACACCCTCACACACATACTGACACTCACACACACACACACACACACACATACACACACACATACTGACTGACACACACACACACACACCTACTGACACACACACACAAACATCCACACCCACAAACACACATACTGACTAACACACACACAGATACACACACATACATACACACACACATACTGACACACCAACACCCACATATACTGACACACACACGGACATACAAACACACATATTGACACAAACACACACATATTGACACACACACACACACACACAGACATACACACATACTGACAAACACACACACACACAGACACACACACACACGCTCTGCAGTCAGTCGTCTTCAATTCATTTTCTGATTATTACGATTATTTTCAAAACTGATTTTGTCAGTTTGGGATTATTGATAGTGTGAATCTGATTCACATGATAACAATAATGTAATAATAATATATCAGATCTCAGTTCTTCACTGAGATATGATCAGTTATCATGTGAATATATATTGATAGTGATAACACTAATATAATAATAATATATCATATCTCAGTTCTTCACTGAAGGTGAAAAAGTAAAGAACTTCAACAACAACACGTTACCACGGCAACGATGTCGACGAGTTGATTTTCATCCTGAAATCAAATCAGTCAGAGAGAGAGAGGGCGATCGAGGGAGACACACAACGGGAGAGAGAGAGAGGTTCAGGCTCCTTGACTGACAGGCTGTTACCATGGAAACGCCCTTCAACCCACACACTGTAGAATAAGACGAGTAATTTAAATTTCATAGAAACTTTACAGAAACAGACATAAAGAGAAGAGCAGGATGATTGACAGCTGTAGTCACAACACAGACTCAAATACACACACACACGCACACACGCTCACAAACAGAGGCTGGGGTTTGAAGTGCTGGTGCTTTTATTCTGAAGGCTTCCAATTATAGAGTTTTTCTGTTGACAAAGTGAAAAGTTTGTTCACACACTGTCACAGATCTGACGTCAGTTAAGTCGTTGAAATTTCAGTGATTTATTTAAATTTTTATGTTGAAGTCTAGAACGTGCTTTTATTCTGAAGTATAGAATAATCTACGTCTCTTCTTCGTTGGTGTTTGTGACATGGTTTTAACGCCATCACGTTTTAATTTTGTTACTTTTCTTTTTAATGCTGTTTATGTTTTATTTGGTAATGTGTTTGTTCAAGATGTATCACTTCCTGTCCACAGGTTCCCCCTTCCTGTTTGTGAACACATCGGGCCGTCATGGTGGTCAACGGGCTCAGCTGCTGCTGCCCCCCCTCAAAGAGAACGACACGCACTGTGTCAGCTTCCTGTTCTACCAGGGGGGGGGACGTGAGGGCGCTACACCCGCCACGCTCAACGTCTACGTCAAAGGTACAAATAAACACAACATCTGTGTGGGTGGAGCTAACATCTGTGTGGGTGGAGCTCTCAGGTGGGTGGAGTTTGTTGATGTTCTTGCGTTTCTTCCAGAGAACAACAGTCCTCTGGGAATTCCCGTCTTTAACTCCTCAGGCCCCGCCTACCATATCTGGAAGGGGGTGGAGCTCGCTGTCTCCACCTTTTGGCCAAACTACTACCAGGTAACATACACACACAGACACACACACACACACACAGTCAGTTGAACCTAGTTTAAACTAATCTATGTCAAATAAATGAAGCCTCTGTCATAAACATCATCAAAGATCAAAGGGGGCGTCACCTATAAGCTGCATCACCGTGGTAACAGCCACTCCTCGTTAGAGTGGGGGGGGGGGGGGGGGGGGGTTGAGTAAAACAGGAAGAGACGGAGCGATGACGTCAGGAGGGAGAGAAGAAGAAGAAGAATGGGGGGAAGAGGGGGATCTCCAGATGGAGGGAGGAGAACATCCTGTCTCACCAACAGGAAGTGTGTGCCACTGGTTTCCGTGGCGATAAGACTGGAATGTGAACACACAAAGATCTGATTCAACACTAAACTGTGTGTGTGTGTGTGTGTGTGTGTGTCAGGTTGTGTTCGAGGCTGTCAGCACCGGTCACAGAGGAGTTCTGGCCATCAAGGACATCACACTACAGGGACACCAGTGCAGTAAGCACACAAACACACACACACACACACACACACACACAAAGTCCCCGCCCCCTTGTAGAACAGGCTCCTAATTGGCTAACGAGGTTTAGCTGCTTAATTGAAATACGTTGTCTAAAGTTGAGCTAGCATCATAGAATCAAGGTCACAGTGTTTTTGTATGTGTTTGTGTGTGTGTGTGTGTGTGTGTGTGTGTGTGTGTGTGTGTGTGTGTGTGTGTCTGGAGACAGGGGAGCTCATTAAAATATAAATTGATTAGCATGGACTTTGATCTGTCCGTCTGTTTATATACCTGCCTCCATTTTTGATGTTGCTTTGTTATATGAACATAAAACACACACACACACACACACACACACACAAACACACACACACACACACACCAGGATACATTTTCTGATTGGATCACTCAGTCTTTTCCACTGTCTCAAGAAATCGGGGGAAAAGGTTAGTCATTACCATGGCAACACTGCCATGGACGCTGTCCTCAGTGTGTGACCTCTGACCTTTGTGTGTGTGTGTCCTCAGTGTGTGACCTCTGACCTTTGTGTGTGTGTGTCCTCAGTGAGCACGCCTCACTTCCTGCACATCAAAGGTGTCGAGGTGAACGCCGGACAGACGGCGACGTTTCACTGCACCGTCAACGGACGACCACAGAGCAACCTGCTGCTCTACCTGCAGGTACATCATCAGTACTCATCAGTACTCATCTGTACTCATCTGTACTCATCAGTACTCATCTGTACTCATCAGTACTCAGCTGTACTCATCTGTACTCATCAGTACTCATCTGTACTCATCAGTACTCATCTGTACTCATCAGTACTCATCTGTACTCATCAGTACTCATCTGTACTCATCTGTACTCATCAGTACTCATCTGTACTCATCTGTACTCATCTGTACTCATCTGTACTCATCAGTACTCATCTGTACTCATCTGTACTCATCAGTACTCATCTGTACTCATCAGTACTCATCTGTACTCATCAGTACTCATCTGTACTCATCAGTACTCATCTGTACTCATCTGTACTCATCAGTACTCATCTGTACTCATCAGTACTCATCTGTACTCATCTGTACTCATCTGTACTCATCTGTACTCATCTGTACTCATCAGTACTCATCTGTACTCATCAGTACTCATCTGTACTCATCTGTACTCATCAGTACTCATCAGT
This sequence comes from Pleuronectes platessa, assembly GCF_947347685.1. Taxonomy (NCBI): domain Eukaryota; kingdom Metazoa; phylum Chordata; class Actinopteri; order Pleuronectiformes; family Pleuronectidae; genus Pleuronectes; species Pleuronectes platessa. The sequence continues at coordinate 21,068,167 of NC_070645.1, forward strand.
ACTCATCTGTACTCATCTGTACTCATCTGTACTCATCTGTACTCATCTGTACTCATCTGTACTCATCTGTACTCATCAGTACTCATCAGTACTCATCTGTACTCATCTGTACTCATCTGTACTCATCAGTACTCATCTGTACTCATCTGTACTCATCTGTACTCATCTGTACTCATCTGTACTCATCAGTACTCATCTGTACTCATCTGTACTCATCTGTACTCAGCTGTACTCATCTGTACTCATCTGTACTCATCTGTACTCATCAGTACTCATCTGTACTCATCTGTACTCATCTGTACTCATCTGTACTTAGCTGTACTCATCTGTACTCATCTGTACTCATCTGTATATCATCTGTACTCATCAATACTCATCAGTTCTCATCTGTACTTAGCTGTACTCATCTGTACTCATCAGTACTTAGCTGTACTCATCTGTACTCATCAGTATTCATCTGTACTTAGCTGTACTCAGCTGTACTCATCTGTACTCATCAGTACTCATCAGTACTCATCTGTACTCATCTGTACTTAGCTGTACTCATCTGTACTCATCAGTACTCATCAGTACTCATCTGTACTCATCTGTACTCATCTGTACTCATCAGTACTCATCTGTACTCATCTGTACTCATCAGTACTCATCAGTACTCATCTGTACTCATCTGTACTCATCTGTACTCATCTGTACTCATCTGTACTCATCTGTACTTAGCTGTACTCATCTGTACTCATCTGTACTCATCTGTACTCATCAGTACTCAGCTGTACTCATCTGTACTCATCAGTATTCATCTGTACTTAGCTGTACTCAGCTGTACTCATCTGTACTCATCAGTACTCATCAGTACTCATCTGTACTCATCTGTACTTAGCTGTACTCATCTGTACTCATCTGTACTCATCAGTACTCATCAGTACTCATCTGTACTCATCTGTACTCATCAGTACTCATCTGTACTTAGCTGTACTCATCTGTACTCATCTGTACTCATCTGTACTCATCAGTATTCATCTGTACTTAGCTGTACTCAGCTGTACTCATCTGTACTCATCAGTACTCATCAGTACTCATCTGTACTCATCTGTACTTAGCTGTACTCATCTGTACTCATCAGTACTCATCAGTACTCATCTGTACTCATCTGTACTTAGCTGTACTCATCTGTACTCATCTGTACTCATCAGTACTCATCTGTACTTAGCTGTACTCATCTGTACTCATCTGTACTCATCTGTACTCATCAGTATTCATCTGTACTTAGCTGTACTCAGCTGTACTCATCTGTACTCATCAGTACTCATCAGTACTCATCTGTACTCATCTGTACTCATCTGTACTCATCTGTACTCATCTGTACTTAGCTGTACTCATCAGTACTCATCAGTACTCATCTGTACTCATCTGTACTTAGCTGTACTCATCTGTACTCATCTGTACTCATCAGTACTCATCTGTACTTAGCTGTACTCATCTGTACTCATCTGTACTCATCTGTACTCATCAGTATTCATCTGTACTTAGCTGTACTCAGCTGTACTCATCTGTACTCATCAGTACTCATCAGTACTCATCAGTACTCATCAGTACTCATCTGTACTTAGCTGTACTCATCTGTACTCATCTGTACTCATCAGTACTCATCTGTACTTAGCTGTACTCATCTGTACTCATCTGTACTCATCTGTACTCATCAGTATTCATCTGTACTTAGCTGTACTCAGCTGTACTCATCTGTACTCATCAGTACTCATCTGTACTCATCTGTACTTAGCTGTACTCATCCGTACTCATCTGTACTCATCTGTACTCATCAATACTCATCAGTACTCATCTGTACTTAGCTGTACTCATCTGTACTCATCTGTACTCATCTGTACTCATCAGTACTCAGCTGTACTCATCTGTACTCATCAGTACTCATCAGTACTCATCTGTACTCATCAGTACTCATCTGTACTCATCAGTACTCATCAGTACTCATCTGTACTCATCTGTACTCATCTGTACTCATCTGTACTAATCAATACTCATGAGTACTCATCATAGTCTTCGATGTTGATCTATACTCATCCTTATTATTAATCCCCCCTCCCCCTGGTGTTCCCTCAGGGGATGGCCGGTCGCCAGGCGCTGGTCAGGGAAACCAAGCCGGTGAACTCCCGGCGCTACGTGGCGAGCTTCGACGTGGAGAACACGACCAAAGGCGATTCAGGACGCTATCGCTGCATCGCCCAATCGGAGCGAGGCGTCGGCGTGTCATCGTACGCTGACCTCACAGTGAAACGTGAGTCCTGTTGTGTGATTGGCTGTTGGTTGTTGATGAGTTTAATTTTGTTTATCACGTTGGTCTGAGTGAACGCACCTGGACACGTGTCGCCAGGTGTCGTCCCATGTTCCTCACGTGAGGAGGGAACGACCGCTTACTGCCGATTGGACGAGGAAACAGATCAGAGAGTCACAATTTAATCATAACAGAGCCAATCAACACACACACACACACACACACACACACACACACACACACACACACACCTGAGTATTAACCTGAACATGATAAACATGCATCATTACACATGTATCGTACTTAGTGAGTGTGTGTGTGTGTGTGTGTGTGTGTGTGTGTGTGTGTGTGTGTGTGTGTGTGTGTGTGTCTGATGAACTGGGTCAGGAGGAAGTAGAGCAGCACCACCGGGGATTCTGGGTAATGGAATCCAGGTCTGTCGTGATCCGCCGAAGGTCACGAATATTAATTAACTTGTTAACTCCTTCCTCCCTCGTTAAGAGAGATCAGTGAAACCCAGAGGAGTGTGTGTGTGTGTGTGTGTGTGTGTGTGTGTGTGTGTGTGTGTGTGTGTGTGTGTGTGTGTGTGTGTGTGTGTGTGTGTGTGTGTGTGTGTGTGTGTGTGTGTGTGTGTGTGTGTGTGTGTGTGTGTGTGTGTAAAACTGATCCAAGTCTGTTTGTCCCTTAGAGCCTCCCGTACCAATCGCCCCCCCCCAGCTGACAGCAGTGGGCGCCACCTACCTGTGGATCCAGCTCAACGCAAACTCAATCAACGGAGATGGACCAATCATAGAGAGAGAGGTGAGGAAAGGCAGATCTGTCATTAATCCTAACCGAGGTAAAAGTTGAATCGTGATATTGATTTGTCATTTTGCGTCTGTGTTTCGATTGGTCATCAAACATGATAATCCTCTGTGAAGGTGGAGTACCGCACCATGCTGGGCATGTTGATTGACACCACCCCGGTGGATAAGCCCACCCACAAGATCGGACACCTGGACCCCGACACCGAGTACGAGATCAGCGTGCTGCTCACCAGGCCCCTGGAGGGAGGCACGGGAAACCCCGGACCCCCGCTCCGAGCTAGGACCAAGTGTGCAGGTGAGTCACAGTCTGGTCACATGGTCCTAGACCGCAGCCAATCAGAGATCACAATGTTATATCTTTTATATATTTTTATTTTATATACTGTTTTTTTCTTATGTGTGCAGTGTTTATTTAGTTTTTATGTTTCTATGTTCATTGTACGCACCAACAACCAGAGCAAATTCCAGGTAGGTGTAAACCTACTTGGCCATAACTACATTCTGATTCTGATTCTGATCATCTATATTTTAAAGTCACTTTTCTTTTATACTATCCCTTTACTGTAATGACTGCTAGCAGCTAGCGGCTAACTGCTTAGCTGCATTCACACTGAGCTCATTAGGAAATTAATGGTGGAGTCATTAGCATAGCATGCTGTGCTAGGCTGCGTTAGCGCTGAGCTCATCAGGTGGCTAATGGTTAACGGTAAGGTCATTAAGGCAGCAAATCGAGCTAGGCTTCGTTAGTGCCACGCTAATTAGCTTTAATAGGTACAGTGAACACATCACCATAGAACACTGAACACACACACTGCTGCTGCAGCTGTGTGTGTGTGTGTGTGTGTGTGTGTGTGTGTGTGTGTGTGTGTGTGTGTGTGTGTGTGTGTGTGTGCCCTGCAGAAGAAAACGCACAGCATGTGATTATCTATTAGCACACTGATTATACAGGTGCAACAGTCTCACTGCTGCTGCAGCTGTTTTTATTATTGATGATTCACATGAATCCAGATTATTTAAAAAAAACAAAAAACAGATTAGATCTTTTAAATTCATAAAGATACAGTTTATATTTAAATATAGAAATATACATGTTAAAAAATGAATAACCAAGAATAAATACAAACAAATTTGAATGTGTGTGATGTGTGAACACAGACAAACACAACGACACATTTGTTATATTTTTTCTCTTATCAACATTTATTTTCATGAATTCTCTCCAGTCGTCATTCACAGCGGATCAGACGTGTTGAAACAAAGCATCAACATCACTGAGACATTAAAATAATAAGAAACCTAACTGTAGAATATATATAGAATAGAACTTGCTCATGTTCAGGGACCAGGTCTGACAGCAGCTCTGTGACTAACAGAGAAAATCTGAAGTGGTCACGTTTCAACACGTCTGCTGTCACATGACCCTCGCAGGGTCCGGACCTGTCTCTGGTATGTTCCCATAAACACAGACTGCAGTCAGCTCTGCATACCTGTGACTGAACGCCCCCCCGCCCACCTCCACTTCCATCCCCCCACTGACACTCAACCCATCCCTTTGTTTACAGCTTCTCACCTGTGTTCTCCTGGAGTTAAACACCTTTGTCTCCGAGAGGGTTTATCATCTGAGAGAAACAAGTTGTAGAACATCGTGCTTTGTGATTCCCACTTTGGAACCAGTGGCTGTTGCCTTAGAACCTTCACTGAGGTTCTCATGGTCCCTGATGATGTTCTAGTTTTCTGTGAGAAGGTTTGGATGTTCATGTTAGTGGGTGACGTGTCTGGTGTGTTTCAGGAAGCTGATGAGGTTCTGCTGCGATGTGGGCTTCTAGTTTTCTGTGAGCAGGGTCGTGGGTCTCTGAGGAGGCTCCAGTGTCTAAAGAGGGAAACGGGTTCTTCTATAAAGTTGTCAGGATGTTTTTACGTTTGTACTGAATGAGACTGTGATAACCTCCACCCCCCTGAGACAAACCAACACAAGTGTGTGTGTCTGTGTGTGTGTGTGTGTGTGTGATGATATATGCTCTGATAACACTCTTCTCTGTCTTCCATCACTTTTATTTATTCATTTTACTGCCAATAAATTATGAACCAGTGCATATTTGTGTGTGTGTGTGTGTGTGTGTGTGTGTGTGTGTGTGTGTGTGTGTGTGTGTTTAATAATAAATCAGTGTGTCCATCATACAAGCTTTAGGACTTAGTGCTCAGTGAGACGACTCAGCTTGGTGCCACATAAACATGAAGTCACTTCCTCGTTGTCCTAGTCTCAGCTGTCAATCACGATGTCTCAGAGGTTTTTATCATTAAATAACTGATTCAAACCAAACTGATGAGAAACCCTTGAGCAAACATCAGAGAGGTAACATCGAGCTGAAGTGACAGAAACATCTTTAAGAACATTTATTTATCGTTTTTTTTTTAGTTGGTCCATGTCCCATCTGCTAACATGGAGGAGGGTTTATGACTATACGGCAGCCAGCCACCGGGGGGCGATATAGATGATCTGTCTTTGTGTTAGGGAGCTGTATTTATAGATTAGACCAACTACACTGTTCCATCTTCACATTCGTCCGTCCCTGGGAAACGAAGACACCAGGGGACGGATCCTTCTCAGCCAAACATGTCCCAGCATTCATTGCACTTTGGTGGCAAAGCGCTTTTCAAAGAGGTAACGTTGACACGTGTCCACGAACACGCGTCCACGAGCCGAGGACACGAACACGCGTCCACGAGCCGAGGACACGAACACGCGTCCACGAGCCGAGGACACGAACACGCGTCAACGAGCCGAGGACACGAACACGCGTCCACGAGCCGAGGACACGAACACGCGTCAACGAGCCGAGGACACGAACACGCGTCAACGAGCCGAGGACACGAACACGCGTCCACGAGCCGAGGACACGAACACGCGTCAACGAGCCGAGGACACGAACACGCGTCCACGAGCCGAGGACACGAACACGCGTCCACGAGCCGAGGACACGAACACGCGTCAACGAGCCGAGGACACGAACACGCGTCAACGAGCCGAGGACACGAACACGCGTCAACGAGCCGAGGACACGAACACGCGTCCACGAGCCGAGGACACGAACACGCGTCAACGAGCCGAGGACACGAACACGCGTCCACGAGCCGAGGACACGAACACGCGTCCACGAGCCGAGGACACGAACACGCGTCAACGAGCCGAGGACACGAACACGCGTCCACGAGCCGAGGACACGAACACGCGTCAACGAGCCGAGGACACGAACACGCGTCCACGAGCCGAGGACACGAACACGCGTCTACGAGCCGAGGACACGAACACGCGTCAACGAGCCGAGGACACGAACACGCGTCAACGAGCCGAGGACACGAACACGCGTCAACGAGCCGAGGACACGAACACGCGTCCACGAGCCGAGGACACGAACACGCGTCCACGAGCCGAGGACACGAACACGCGTCCACGAGCCGAGGACACGAACCCGCGTCAACGAGCCGAGGGCACGAACACGCGTCCACGAGCCGAGGACACGAACACGCGTCAACGAGCCGAGGACACGAACCCGCGTCAACGAGCCGAGGACACGAACACGCGTCCACGAGCCGAGGACACGAACACGCGTCAACCAGCCGAGGACACGAACCCGCGTCAACCAGCCGAGGACACGAACACGCGTCAACGAGCCGAGGACACGAACACGCGTCAACGAGCCGAGGACACGAACCCGCGTCAACGAGCCGAGGACACGAACACGCGTCCACGAGCCGAGGACACGAACACGCGTCCACGAGCCGAGGACACGAACCCGCGTCAACCAGCCGAGGACACGAACCCGCGTCCACGAGCCGAGGACACGAACCCGCGTCAACGAGCCGAGGACACGAACACGCGTCAACGAGCCGAGGACACGAACACGCGTCAACGAGCCGAGGACACGAACACGCGTCAACCAGCCGAGGACACGAACACGCGTCCACGAGCCGAGGACACGAACACGCGTCAACGAGCCGAGGACACGAACACGCGTCCACGAGCCGAGGACACGAACACGCGTCAACCAGCCGAGGACACGAACACGCGTCCACGAGCCGAGGACACGAACACGCGTCCACGAGCCGAGGACACGAACCCGCGTCAACCAGCCGAGGACACGAACACGCGTCCACGAGCCGAGGACACGAACCCGCGTCAACCAGCCGAGGACACGAACCCGCGTCCACGAGCCGAGGACACGAACCCGCGTCAACGAGCCGAGGACACGAACACGCGTCAACCAGCCGAGGACACGAACACGCGTCCACGAGCCGAGGACACGAACACGCGTCAACCAGCCGAGGACACGAACACGCGTCCACGAGCCGAGGACACGAACACGCGTCCACGAGCCGAGGACACGAACCCGCGTCAACCAGCCGAGGACACGAACACGCGTCCACGAGCCGAGGACACGAACCCGCGTCAACGAGCCGAGGACACGAACCCGCGTCCACGAGCCGAGGACACGAACCCGCGTCAACCAGCCGAGGACACGAACACGCGTCAACGAGCCGAGGACACGAACACGCGTCAACCAGCCGAGGACACGAACACGCGTCCACGAGCCGAGGACACGAACACGCGTCAACGAGCCGAGGACACGAACCCGCGTCAACGAGCCGAGGACACGAACACGCGTCCACGAGCCGAGGACACGAACACGCGTCAACCAGCCGAGGACACGAACACGCGTCCACGAGCCGAGGACACGAACACGCGTCAACCAGCCGAGGACACGAACACGCGTCCACGAGCCGAGGACACGAACCCGCGTCAACCAGCCGAGGACACGAACACGCGTCCACGAGCCGAGGACACGAACACGCGTCAACGAGCCGAGGACACGAACCCGCGTCAAAGAGCCGAGGACACGAACACGCGTCTTCCTCTTCTTCTTCTTCCTCTTCTTCTTCTTCTTCTTCCTCTTCCTCTTCTTCTTCTTCTTCTTCTTCTTCATCCTCTTCTTCTTCTTCTTCCTCGTCTTCTTCCTCTTCTTCTTCTTCTTCGTCTTCATGGGCCGTCTGACCCTCTTCTTCTTCTTCTTCTTCTTCTTCATCCTCTTCTTCTTCTTCTTCTTCTTCTTCTTACTATGGCCTTGCTTTCCCTCCATGATCGTCGTGTAGCAGGAGTTAGTATGAACTGTGAGTGTGTGTGTGTGTTAACATCCATTAAAGTGTGTGTGTGGTGTTTGTCGATGCTTTTAGAAAATATCACATGAATATTTTACTCTCATTTTTCTCTCTTTCTCTTTTCACCTCAGATGTTTACGCTCTGTTCGTCTTTCGGAGCTTTCACTTCTATGTTTTCTTTTTCTTCGTCTGTCCAGTCTCATGTCGTTTGTCGCTCAGATCACGTTTCTGTTGATTCTCTGAACTTCCTGTGAAACAGGAAACGTTCTGATGCTTCATCACTTCATTAACACAACGGTCAGATGTTCTGCGGTCAGTCAACACGAATCATCCATCACTGATTCTCATCTCGTCTCTCTGTTCATCCCTCCATCACCCCGTCCTCCCCCTCTCTCTCTTTCATATTAAATCTGGTGATCTCCTGGAAATGAAAAATAAAACCTGTCCTCCTCCTCCTCCTTCATCCTAAAGTCACCTTCAAACCTTCGGCCCTCCTCTGTCTCCTCTTCTTCTTCTTCTTCTCCTGCTGCTCTGTAAAAACACACAAACCCGCTGGAGGAAACAAACACGTCCTCATATACATAAAATGATTCTCATGTAAAAGTTAATGTTTTAGAGGGAATATAAAATTATTAATTTCAAACATTTAATTAATTTCAAACTTCAACAGATATTTAGTTGTTTACATTTTATATTTATACATTGATGTATGTACATATATAATTATAATATATCCTTGTATTTGATATAGCTTCATATTTATTTAGAAATATATTGTATTAGTATTTACTGATATCAGTGTCAGTATATCATTATATATTTCATATTAAATTATTATTTATATATTTATCTGTTAATATATTCATACAGATATATTTATGTAAAGATATTGTTGCGAGCCTTCAATATACTTGTATATTTGTATCTGGCTCTACATTGATATCTATTTATACAGTGTTGAGTGATTATAGCTGAATGACACAGTGTGTATCTGTAGAGAGAAACAGGAAGTGAGGAAGAAAAACCAGATGTCACAAAATAAGAGACTAATGAGCTGGAGTGAGAGAGTGGGGCGAGAGACACGGACTCTCAAAACCAGCTCATTAAATCAAAAACAAAATCTTAAAAGGTTGAAATTTCCTGCTTTTCACTGAGAACAAAAGACCAGCTGTGTGTGTGTGTGTGTGTGTGCGTCTGTGTGTACGTGCGCGTCTGTGTGTGCGTGCGCGTCTGTGTGTGTGTGTGTGTGTGTGTATGTGTGGTGAATGGAGGAGTCATGCTGGAAATGTGTTTCAATCAATCAGGGTGGGGTTCACTGAATAGGTCAAAGAGAGTGAGAGAGAGACAATATATACATATATACAGTATATATGTATAAATATATATATATATACATTTACATATATACACATAAGCACCAAATGAACAAAAATTCGAACATTATAGGTGAAGAAGCTGCTTCCTCTTCTTCTTCCTTTTCTTCTTCTTCTTCTTCTTCTTCTTCTTCTTCTTCTCTTGTTTAATTCTGTCTCTACTTCCTGTGATTGGTCCAAAGTCCAAACTGTCCAACAAAGTGTTTTCACTGCAAACCAACAGAACCAGGTTCAGTTGGATCCAGAACCAGAACTCCTCTTCTGCTCTGAGGAACCGTTCACACCTGATGTTCAGGTTCAGACTGAACTGAAGAGTCTGAAGCTCTGAACCAAACCAGGTGTGAACGAGTCCTGAGACAAATCTTCATTATCTTCATCATCATCATCATCATCATCATCATCATCTTCATCTTCATCATTCTCTTCTTCTTGAAGGTTGTCTGTCGCTTCGTCTCTGTGTCTGATTTAAATGTCAGCCTAAAATTATGGGATGGAAACCATGACGACCACACTCACTCACTCACACACACACAAACATACAGGTACATTCTGGGGAAATTGTAGGATTTTATGTGAAAGCATTCACTCTCCCCTCTGGGATTATGGGTAATAGGATCCACCTCAATCCCCCCTCCTCCCCTTGACCCCGACCACCATTGTTGCCATGCAATGTATCATTGTGTATGTCTGTGTGTGTGTGTGTGTGTGTGTGCGTGTGCGCGCGTGTGTGTGTGTGTGTGTGTGTGTGTGTGTGTGTGTGTGTGTGTGTGTGTGTGTGTGTGTGTGTGTGTGTGTGTGTGTGTGTGTGTGTGTGTGTGTGTGTGTGTGTGTGTGTGAGGCTCAATAACAGGAAGAGGGAAGTTTTCAGCCACATTTGACCACACACACACATGTTTGTACTTCTTCTTAGTGAGGACACTCATTGGCACAACACATTCTCTAGCCCCTTACTCTAACATGAATCACCCAAATGAACAACATGACTCACCCTCACATAACCCTAACCTGATTCTAACCCTCAACCAGACCGCTCAAAATGTCCTCACTCTCTAGCCCTATGATTAATATGGTCCTCACTAAGACATAAGTACATGAACACACACACACAGATGAAAGAAGACAAAGAACAGGAAAGTCATTGTTCAGTGGCTGCAGGAAAATACCTGAAAACACACACAGACACACACACACACACACACACACACACACACACACACACACACACACACACACACACACACACACACACACACACACAGGTTTTGTCAGGAGAAATTGCTCTCTCCTGATCTCATCTATCATTCTCTCTCCGAGTGGATCGCTGTCTGTCATCTTGAAATACAGCACTTAGATTGGCCACTACAAAGACTGTGTGTGTGTGTGTGTGTGTGTGCACTCAGTGTGTAGCTCCCTCTAATCTTCTCTCTCTCTTTGTGTCTGTTCAGTTGAAGCTTTTTTTTTGTTCTTAGTTGAATTCTGTGTGTGTTTTGTGTACTTGTACTTATACCTTTGTGAGGACATTTGTCTGGTCCTCCGTCCTTCATCGGGCTGATTGAGGGTTGAGACTTGGGTTCAGGTTCAGGTTCAGGTTTAGGTTCAGGTTTAGGTTTAGGTTCAGGTTTAGGTTCAGGTTCAGGTTTAAGTTCAGGTTTAGGTTCAGGTTCAGGTTCAGGTTTAGGTTTAGGTTTAGGTTCAGGTTTAGGTTCAGGTTTAGGTTCAGGTTCAGGTTTAAGTTTAGGTTTAGGTTCAGGTTCAGGTTTAGGTTTAGGTTTAGGTTCAGGTTTAGGTTCAGGTTTAGGTTTAGGTTTAGGTTCAGGTTCAGGTTTAGGTTTAGGTTCAGGTTTAGGTTCAGGTTTAGGTTTAGGTTTAGGTTAGTCATTCAGTTTGGATGAGATTTGGCTAAAGGGCTAAAGAATGTATAATGAGTGTCCTCACTAAGACACAAGAACAAACATGAGTGTGCCACAGTCGAGTCGTATTTTGATTTTAATTCATTTGTTTTAATCCAAACTTTTATTAAATATCCAAATCAACCACAGTGTGTTTATCCTTGTAACCATGCAGACCAAGGTGGGGGCGTGGCTTGAGGAGACGTTGAGAGACAAACTGGACTCGTTCACTTTGGACCTCCAGGCAGAGGCGGGGGGGTTTCACTGAACTTGCGACTTGACATAATTCTACATTGAAACAACCAGAAGATTCTTTGAGAGCAGAGGAGCTGCTGCCTCGATGTGTCACATGATGTGACAGGTGCCAGAACCACCACTGATCATCATGTGTTCACTTTGTGTGTTTGTCAGATCCGATGCACGGCCCGCGGCGCCTGGAGGTCGTGGACGTTCAGTCCAAACAGATGACGGTTCGATGGGAACCGTTCGGATACAACGTGACGCGCTGCCACAGCTACAACGTGACCGCGCAGTACCACTACCGACCAGCAGGGGCCGCCAGCAGGTGAGAATACGGAGGGGCCACAGATTAAAGTAGGAGGGGGCGAGGAGTCATCTAGTGGTGGGGGGGCGGTTAAAGAGAAGGAGCGCCACAGCCCCACGGGTAAAGTCAGGGAGGGGCCCAGCAACAATAACCCCTCCCCCTCTGTGCGTGGTGCAGGGAGCGGGTGAAGGAGGAGGTGAGGGAGGAGGTGGTGTACGACCCTCTGAGCAGCGTGCCGCAGCACACCGTGAGGAACCTGCCGCCGTTCACCAACGTCAGCCTGAGACTCGTCCTCAGTAACCCAGAGGGACGCAAGGAGAGCGAGGAGCTGCTGGTGCTGACCGACGAGGACGGTACGAGTCAGCTGCATGTCCACGTGTCCCTCAGCAGAGTCCCAGTAGAAAGTCCGTCTGGGCTTCTGTTGGTTCAGATCCTCGTGATAACCTCAGTGCTTGTGTCTCAGTTCCTGGAGCGGTTCCTGTGGACTCGGTGGTCAGCAGCAGCTACGAGCAGCAGATCAGTCTGAGCTGGAGAGAACCGCTGCAGACGTACGGCCTCATCCGCCAGTACGAGGTACACAGGCTCTGACACGGGTAACATGTGTTATTACACATGTTATTATAGCTTTATTACATATACATGTTACTATATTATATTACACATGTTACTACATGTGTTATAACACAGGCTATTGTATTTATTGCACATGTTATAACGCATGTTATTACACTGACAGAATGTTAAGTTTGATTGAGTGATATCAGATATAAACATAAACATTCTAAATGGTGTAAAGACTGCTTTCACTCTACCAGTTAGGACTACATTACCCACAAGCCCCAGTGAGCAGACATGTCACTTCTGTTCACAGATCTCTTACAAAGCTCTGAGCTCCTTCGACACAGAGTTCGATCTGTCCAATCAGAGCGGCAAGGTGTTCAAACCGACTAATGAGACGAGTCACGTGTTCACGGGCCTCTACCCAGGCTCCACCTACTCCTTCACAATAAGAGCCTCCACCGTTAAAGGCTTCGGGCCTCCAGTGATCACACAGTTCACCACCAAGATCTCAGGTACGATCCTTCACAATAAGATCTCATGTCAGACTCATCACTTGTTCCCCCGGGGCCCCGGGGGCTCTGGGCCCCGGAGGCTCTTGGGCCCAGGAGGCTCTGGGGCCCCGGGGGCTCTGGGGCCCCTGAGGCTCTGGGGCCCCAGACCTGAAGCGACTGTTCTGTGGTGAGTTCAGAAGAATCACTTGTGTTCTTCCTCAGCTCCACTGATGCCAGCGTACGACCAGGAGTCTCCTCTGAACCAGACCGACTCCACCGTCACTCTCCTGCTGCGACCAGCTCAGAGCCGAGGAGCACCAGTCAGGTAACACACACACACACACACACACACACACACACACTGTTAAGTCCCCATCGCAGGGGGCCAAGAGGGAGGCAGTATCCGCGGTAACAGTCACCATGTGAACAGCTGTCGCCGTGACGAGAGATTTGGTTAATTAACGATCTGAAGCTAATCAGAGCCGCTGCTAACACGGGGATTAACAGGGGATTAACAGCTAATGTGTCAATCACACACACACACACACACACACACACACAGTGGTTTATGAACTGACTCTTCGTCTCTTCTTTCAACAATAAAAGTCTCAGATCTCAGGGATTTCATGTTGACCTTCGACCTCTATCGTGACTCAAACAAAAGCACGTCCAGGGTCGGACTGGGACAATAATCAGGTCTTTTCACGCAGAGCACCAGACCTCTACTTCTGTGGCTGAGCAAAGCAGCAGTGACTCACTGATCTCTGACATCTTTCAGTGACGTCTTTTGTCAAGTGCCATAAGAATCTGCTTCTCTGTGCCCGTTCCCAAAACACTGAAAAAGGATATTAAAAGGGCTTTTAGTTTGAAAGTCTACATCAGATTGATTTTGTGAGAGTGAGACCCTGAGGTGGTGAACTGTGAAGTGAAATTAATTTGTGGAAACAGGTAGTTTCTCTTATTTTGTTGCAGTGTGTTCACACAGTGGTCATGAGAAATCATTCATGTCTTAAATCTGAAGTAGTTTCAGATGCAGTCCTAATTTCGTATCATTCATTTTATTCATTACTTATCATTGCGCATTCATAATATTAAATATGAAAATAAAAGTTTACTTCAATAATTAGTTAGTTATCTCATTAATTCCTGCACGCATTCACAGATTGAGCAAATGTGACGTCCCATTGACAGGAAGGTCGATTTTATTTTGAAGCCCCTCTAGCACGCTTGTAGCCTAATGCCTAGAAGCACTAAGCAGTCACCTGACTGACCGGGGGGGTCACCGGACTGAATGTCCCGGTGCTCCTGATGGGCAGTCTGCCACAACTTCTATGATCAATAATCACAATAAAACCTTTTATTGATTATTAGACTCAGCTGTTTGTCACTATGATGTCGTCTTATTTCACTTGTTGTCAACATCACATATTGATTTCAAGCTTTCAGCAGAGAGTGATGCATTATGGGATCCCTGAAGCCTGATTGTCATGAGTGTCTTCGATAGTGGGCTGACGTTCTGAGGCCTCGTGATGTTCAGCATCATATTAAGACCGAAGGCTGGACACGCCCACCTGCAGCCATTGGACGGTACTAGCTGTCAATCACAATGTGGTACCCCCCTCCCCCTACACATCCGGTGCTTTATGGTCTGTTTGACTCTAAATGATCATAATTCACTAAATGAACATCAGCTGTTTGAAGAAGACTTGAAGCTTGAGACTGAGACAGAAACTGAATGTTACTGACGTTAGAAGGTGAGAAGTCACTTTCTATAGAAACTACCAGAGGAGTCGCCCCCTGCTGGTCACCCTGGACTCGGAGTCTACGTTTGTTTTTATGAATAATTTATGATCATTGAGTCCAATCCCAGCGGTGACACGTAACTGAGAGAACACACACGTGTGTCAATACGCAGAGCAACATGCAAAGCTCACACGGTTTCTCCTGTTAACATTCTGCCGGGCTGTGTTCAGATTCAACATGTGGTCACAGAAGAGACGTGTTCCAAGCATGATGAAGAGTTTCCTCAGATAGAACATGAAACATGTGAAGACACATGTTCATAACAACATGTGACACAAAAAAACAACAAAAACCCAAAATCATTTCAACTGAAACAAGATTCCTGTTTTGATTTATACAGGAACCAGGCCTAGGATGTAAAGTGTGTGTGTGTGTGTGTGTGTGTGTGTGTGTGTGTGTGTGTGTGTGTGTGTGTGTGTGTGTGTGTGTGTGTGTGTGTGTGTGTGTGTGTGTGTGTGTGTGTGTGTGTGATGTGCTGTGTGTTAATTGACATGATAGCTGATGTAGAATTTATCACATTGAACAGATTCTGCTCTGAGATACATTTTATGTTTGTGGTTGTATATTTAACTTTGCTTTTGTCTCTTCTGACACCAGAGAGAGTGTGTGTGTGTTAGCCTTCGGGCACACACACACACACACACACACACACACACACACACACACACACTGAGGTTTAAGAGCCCTGCATTGTAAGACAAAAGGTGTTGCCGTTGGCGACCTGCAGCTGTAATCAGATTACTGTCACACACACACACACACAACAAGTGTGCGTGAAGAAATGTGATTGGAGATGGTTTGTCAAAGACAGAGAGAGGAATAAAAGAGAGAAGAAGAGAGAGAGATGTGAGGGGGAGGAGACAGAACGACAAGAAAGACAAGAAGAAAAAGAGGAAAGAAAAGAAAGAAGGAGGAAGAGGACAGAGAAATGACTGAATCTGTCTCTGTCAGGCGGGAATTAAACAACACAGACGTGTGTTACAGTGTGTGTTACAGTGTGTGTTACAGTGTGTCTTCCTGTCCTCCTTTAGTTTCCTGTCCAGCAGGAAATGTGACAAAGCTGCAGTTTAACCATCCACACCCTGTGTGTGTGTGTGTGTTAGTGTGTGTGTGTGTGTGTGTGTGTTAGTGTGTGCATGTGTGTGTTAGTGTGTGTGGTGATATACGACTTCTGTCCTGAACCTGGTTCCCATGAAAAACAGGTCTATTGTTTGTCTGGTCCCTCAGGACTCGCACTGTGGTGCGTCCAGGTGCAGCTCTGTGTTGATGTGTGAACTCTGACCCCTGCTGGTAGGAACAGAAAGTGACCGGCCGCCAAAACTGGACCAAACTAAAAAAATCAAAGTAGACGTTAAATAAGTGTTTCTGTCATCTCAGGTGGTTCTTATCTCTCTGAGGTTTGTTCTAGTGTTTCTGATCAGATTGGTTTGATGATACAAAACAGACTGAGCCTGACTCAGGATTGGTTGAGAGCATGTATGGGCGGGACCATGATACAGTGGCTCCACCCCACGATCACTACTGCTCAGTCTGTGTCTTTGCCACAAGATGGCAGCGTTCGTATCGGAGATATTAACAGAAAGACGTGAAGTTGTGTCGTCCATCTTCATATGTCAACTTTCTGTAGTTCTGTCCGTCAGAATAAACACAGATCACCTACCAACATATTCACATCCTTCTCATCATATCTCATCTCCACCGGTTTCATTTCAGCTCCTTTTATTTAACAGAATAAAAATGGAATGAAGTTCTCGAGAAACATTAAATCTCCTTGGTAACAAGCATCGTTCATGACCCCACCAGTAGAGAGCAGGTATCGGCCTCCATCTTGTTTTCATGGTGGATGTGAAGAGGGAGTTTCAGTTCTTATCAGCTCCTGCAGACTCTTGTGTCTTAATGTATTTTATCTACATAAAGGATTTAATACCTGCCGAGACAGGATGAAATGAATTATCCGTTTAATTTCAGACGGTTGTAAAGTTACAGAGAGAGAGTTAATAAAAGAGAAGAGGAGGGTGATGGAGTGATGGAGTGGAGGAGAGGCGGAGCTGACCTTTCTCTGAGGCTGAATAACGAGCCAACAGCTGGACGACAAGATCACGAGAGCGTTAACGTGTCAGAGTCGCATGTGAACAGGAATCAAGTCCACGTTCTCCGACTGCATCGAAACGCTTCAATTCACACGATCCTGAGAGGAGTCGACTTCGAACAGTTCAGCCTACATTTCCCAAAATGCACCTGGATAAGTGCCGCCTTCAAATGGACCTCAGGAAGTCATGGTTACAATGTTCAAGTGGATTGGTCGTGAAATCACTGCTGCTAGGCAACAGCCACATGTACGTTGATAATAGCGTTAGTTAGCGTCGAAGCTACAGAGGCTAACCATCAGTGGGCTATAAAGTACTTGAAAACCTTACCTGCGTAAAGGTGCAGATATCTTACCTGAAAGTGACTTCGGTAAAGTAAAAGTCACCTTAAGAAAATGACTTGAGTAAAGTCTTAAAGTAACTCATATTAAATGTACTTAAGTATCAAAAGTATCTGGTGTCGAAATGTAACCCTAACCCTAAGTATCAAAAGTAAAAGTACAAGTTACAAACTTAAACATGCTAAATGTTTTTTATGGTAGTCCTATGCAGACACAAAACAAGCCAAAATTATTCTCATCAGGATTTATTTTCCACTGACTGAAAAATTATAAAAAAAATATACATATAAGGTATATTTGTAAACATTTCGAACCCTGGATGCTGAGGTTCAAATAGTATTGGACTAGTGCGTCTGATCTTCTAGGGACAACAAAGAACCAACACAACAGAATAAACAAGGACCTCTTGTGTATTCCTAGGATCACTAATAGACCACAGTATAACCACTGGAACCAGAGTTTCTCTTTGTTAACAACCTGCACAGTGCTAGTACAGAGAGTTTCTCTTTGTTTACAACCTGCTCAGTGCTAGTACAGAGAGTTTCTCTTTGTTAACAACCTGCTCAGTGCTAGTACAGAGAGTTTCTCTTTGTTTACAACCTGCTCAGTGCTAGTACAGAGAGTTTCTCTTTGTTTACAACCTGCTCAGTGCTAGTACAGAGAGTTTCTCTTTGTTTACAACCTGCACAGTGCTAGTACAGAGAAGACACTGGAGTCGTTCTGCTGCCACATTTCAGAGCGAATACTAAAGACTGAGCTGAACCGAGCTGCACGAGCACCGGGATCATTCTAAAGGGAACAGCCGGATGGTAATGTGCTCACGTTGATGTTGATATGTGAAAAATCGACCTAAGTACAGTAACAAAGTATTTGTACTTCGTTACTTCCTACCACTGCTAACAATTCATCTGAAGTGTTCTCGTAAAAACAGCAAAACAGAAATTATCATAGGAACGAATGATCAAGTTAATTTAGAAACAAAGGTTAACTGATTACCTGGCTACACATGAGCTGGTTAGCTCACTAACTAAAGACTAACCCCAACCATGGCCCACGTGGTCATTTGCTTATGGGCAGTGATGGAGTGGTTAACTAGATATACTCTGATTAGCTCAAACTAACTAGTTAACTAGCTAGTGTCTACTAATTGAATGACTAGCAGCTCTTTAAGCCAGGTGGAATAAATCCGTCTCATTAGAGATATCATTGCCTAAATGTAATACAACCAACTAATAATGAATGAACTGTCTGTCATCTGTCTTCAGTAAGTACCAGGTGGTGGTGGAGGAGGAGCGCCCCCGCAGGCATAGCAGAGGTACTGCAGAGATCCTGCGTTGTTACCCGGTGCCCATTCACTTCCAGAACGCGACGTTGCTCAACTCGCAGTATTACTTCAGCGCAGAGCTGCCGATGAGTGAGATGAGGAGCCCCATACCCTTCTGTGTCGGTCAGTGGCCAGCCTGCGAATTACAAATATACATTGAGTGCAGTGTAAAAGGAAATCAGTCAATCAGCCTGTAACGTTTTGAGTTAAGTTCTAAGCTTGTTAGTAAAATAGGAAATTTTTCAGTCAGTTAGCTAGCTAGCTAAATCGTTGATTTATTGACTTA
This sequence comes from Pleuronectes platessa, assembly GCF_947347685.1. Lineage (NCBI taxonomy): Eukaryota > Metazoa > Chordata > Actinopteri > Pleuronectiformes > Pleuronectidae > Pleuronectes > Pleuronectes platessa. The sequence goes on from NC_070645.1 coordinate 21,087,113, forward strand.
GTTTATCACTTTAATCATTACTCAGTAACTGCTTGTTAATTGTTAACCAACCGGTATATTGTTTTACAATTAGCTGCTTACCAACCTATTTAGTTTGCTAACTTCTATGTTATATTAATAGTGCTTTACTTGCCAAACTAGTTAGTAAATTAGTTTTGAAGCCATATGCGATACTAGCTTGTTAGCCTCTGTTAGTAATAACTTTCATCGCCAGCAAACAAGTCAGTGTGTTTCTCAGAGCGCTGCTTAAATAAGTAACTGAGAGTTCAATTGTCAGTCAGCTGGCAGGTAGCTAATCAGCATCTTACTCAGTCTTGTAGTAAGTTAGTTAATAAGTTAGTTAGTAAGTTAGTTAGTATGATTCTAGCTGGACAGTTACCTTGTTAGTTAAGTATGCCTATTTACTTAAGTGTGTGTGTGTTTGTGTGTTTAACAGGTGACAACAGGACGTACGGTGGTTACTGGAACGCTCCTCTGCTGCCTCATAAGAGTTATGGTATCTACTATCAGGCCGTCAGCACTGCCAATGGGGTGAGTCCACCTGTCCTCTGGTGACACGTAGTCCACCTGTCCTCTGGTGACACGTAGTCCAACTGTCCTCTGGTGACATGTAGTCCACCTGTCCTCTGGTGACACGTAGTCCACCTGTCCTCTGGTGACACGTAGTCCAACTGTCCTCTGGTGACACGTAGTCCAACTGTCCTCTGGTGACACGTAGTCCACCTGTCCTCTGGTGACACGTAGTTCACCTGACCTCTGGTGACACGTAGTCCACCTGTCCTCTGGTGACACGTAGTTCACCTGACCTCTGGTGACACGTAGTCCACCTGTCCTCTGGTGACACGTAGTCCACCTGTCCTCTGGTGACACGTAGTTCACCTGACCTCTGGTGACACGTAGTCCATCTGTCCTCTGGTGACACGTAGTCCACCTGTCCTCTGGTGACACGTAGTCCATCTGTCCTCTGGTGACACGTAGTCCACCTGTCCTCTGGTGACACGTAGTCCACCTGTCCTCTGGTGACACGTAGTTCACCTGACCTCTGGTGACACGTAGTCCATCTGTCCTCTGGTGACACGTAGTCCACCTGTCCTCTGGTGACACGTAGTCCATCTGTCCTCTGGTGACACGTAGTTCACCTGACCTCTGGTGACACGTAGTCCACCTGTCCTCTGGTGACACGTAGTCCACCTGTCCTCTGGTGACACGTAGTTCACCTGACCTCTGGTGACACGTAGTCCATCTGTCCTCTGGTGACACGTAGTCCACCTGTCCTCTGGTGACACGTAGTCCATCTGTCCTCTGGTGACACGTAGTCCACCTGTCCTCTGGTGACACGTAGTCCAACTGTCCTCTGGTGACACGTAGTCCACCTGTCCTCTGGTGACACGTAGTCCACCTGTCCTCTGGTGACACGTAGTCCACCTGTCCTCTGGTGACACGTAGTCCACCTGTCCTCTGGTGACACGTAGTCCACCTGTCCTCTGGTGACACGTAGTCCACATGTCCTCTGGTGACACGTAGTCCACCTGTCCTCTGGTGACACGTAGCTCATCTGTCCTCTGGTGACACATAGTTCACCTGTCCTCTGGTGACACGTAGTCCACATGTCCTCTGGTGACACGTAGTCCATCTGTCCTCTGGTGACACGTAGTTCACCTGTCCTCTGGTGACACGTAGTCCACCTGTCCTCTGGTGACACGTAGTCCACCTGTCCTCTGTTCACACGTAGTCCACCTGTCCTCTGGTGACACGTACTCCACCTGTCCTCTGGTGACACATAGTCCACCTGTCCTCTGGTGACACGTAGTCCACCTGTCCTCTGGTGACACGTACTCCACCTGTCCTCTGGTGACACATAGTCCACCTGTCCTCTGGTGACACGTAGTCCACCTGTCCTCTGGTGACACACAGTTCACCTGTCCTCTGTTCACACGTAGTCCACCTGTCCTCTGGTGACACGTAGTCCACCTGTCCTCTGGTGACACATAGTCCACCTGTCCTCTGGTGACACGTAGTCCACCTGTCCTCTGGTGACACGTAGTCCACCTGTCCTCTGGTGACACGTAGTTCACCTGACCTCTGGTGACACGTAGTCCATCTGTCCTCTGGTGACACGTAGTCCACCTGTCCTCTGGTGACACGTAGTCCATCTGTCCTCTGGTGACACGTAGTCCACCTGTCCTCTGGTGACACGTAGTCCAACTGTCCTCTGGTGACACGTAGTCCACCTGTCCTCTGGTGACACGTAGTCCACCTGTCCTCTGGTGACACGTAGTCCACCTGTCCTCTGGTGACACGTAGTCCACCTGTCCTCTGGTGACACGTAGTCCACATGTCCTCTGGTGACACGTAGTCCACCTGTCCTCTGGTGACACGTAGCTCATCTGTCCTCTGGTGACACATAGTTCACCTGTCCTCTGGTGACACGTAGTCCACATGTCCTCTGGTGACACGTAGTCCATCTGTCCTCTGGTGACACGTAGTTCACCTGTCCTCTGGTGACACGTAGTCCACCTGTCCTCTGGTGACACGTAGTCCACCTGTCCTCTGTTCACACGTAGTCCACCTGTCCTCTGGTGACACGTACTCCACCTGTCCTCTGGTGACACATAGTCCACCTGTCCTCTGGTGACACGTAGTCCACCTGTCCTCTGGTGACACGTACTCCACCTGTCCTCTGGTGACACATAGTCCACCTGTCCTCTGGTGACACGTAGTCCACCTGTCCTCTGGTGACACACAGTTCACCTGTCCTCTGTTCACACGTAGTCCACCTGTCCTCTGGTGACACGTAGTCCACCTGTCCTCTGGTGACACGTAGTCCACCTGTCCTCTGTTCACACGTAGTCCACCTGTCCTCTGTTCACACGTAGTCCACCTGTCCTCTGGTGACACGTAGTCCACCTGTCCTCTGGTGACACATAGTTCACCTGTCCTCTGGTGACACGTAGTCCACCTGTCCTCTGGTGACACGTAGTCCACCTGTCCTCTGGTGACACACAGTTCACCTGTCCTCTGTTCACACGTAGTCCACCTGTCCTCTGGTGACACGTAGTCCACCTGTCCTCTGGTGACACGTAGTCCACCTGTCCTCTGGTGACACGTAGTCCATCTGTCCTCTGGTGACACGTAGTCCACCTGTCCTCTGGTGACACGTAGTCCACCTGTCCTCTGGTGACACGTAGTCCATCTGTCCTCTGGTGACACGTAGTCCACCTGTCCTCTGGTGACACGTAGTCCACCTGTCCTCTGGTGACACGTAGTCCACCTGTCCTCTGGTGACACGTAGTCCACCTGTCCTCTGGTGACACGTAGTCCACATGTCCTCTGGTGACACGTAGTCCACCTGTCCTCTGGTAACACGTAGCTCACCTGTCCTCAGTTTTTGTTCATTGTATTATGGATGTTTTTTAATGATGGACGTCAGAGGTGATAAAAGGAGGACTGGTTTAAAGGAGCTTCTGATCAACCATGAGCTGTTTCCCACTTAGTTAATGAGGAGGAACCAGTGTCTGGATGGGGGGACTGGTGGCTGTCAGGATCCAATCACAGTGTTCAGCAGAGCTCGACGTTGCCAGAACAAAAAACACTTCACATTATTCTCTCCTTTCAATTTCCTTCACTTTTCTCTGCTGTCTGTCATAATAAATCAGAGAAGCGAAACCTAGACAGAGAGGTCCAGCACACACACGAACACACACACACACACACTGTACACGTGCGTGTCTGTCTATAGTTGTGAGGACGCTCATTGACATAATGCATTCCCTGGCTCCTAACCCTAACCATCACATCTAAATGCCTAACTCTAACATAAACCTAATTCCAACTCTAAAACAAAGTCTAAAGCCCCAAAAAGCCAATTTGATCTGTGTGCACCAACCAAAATGTCCTCACAATGATGGGATAGAACCAAAATTGGCCCTCATAACTATAGATAGACAGTCCCACACACACACATACACACACACACTCACAGTTTAATATGAGTAGAGCTAGTTCCAGCAGCCTGACCCGCGGCACTAATAGGCTGCAGTGGGTCTGTGTGTGTGTGGGACTGTGTGCACTTTGTCAAATATGTGTGAAAAGGTAATTGTTTGCTATTACACACAGTTTTGGTGAAAGGCGAGAGAGAACATCTTGCGTCTTTCTGGTTTTAACAAATAGACGACAAATTAACCTCAAGAGCTCATGAATATTCATGCTCACACACACAAACACACACACAGCAGCAGCCGAGTGTCTCTGTGGTTTGGTGACAGTAAAAAGCACTACTGTTGCTGCATTATTCAACACACACACCAATTATAAACCCCACAGTGTCAATAATTAACACACAACACAACACAATCTGCGTGTGTCTGAATGTGTGTACATGTGTGTTATCTTTAAAGTGTGCCAGCACAGGCACTGATCCACAGCCATTTGCCTTCTGTCCGCTCTGTTTACGACTGTGTGCGTGTGTGTGTGATTGTGTGTGTGTGTGTGGGGGGGGGCTTTGGTGTTGACAGGAAACTAATTCTCTTCTCTCTCTAACAGGAGACAAAGATCGACTGTGTGCGAGTGGCCACTAAAGGTAATGAAATCTAATTCATTTAAATGTTTAAGGTAAATAATATTTTGAGAGGCATTAGCAAAAAAATTGTTTAAAAGGTGGAACGAACATTATTTTTTGAGATTACATTTTATTATGAAAGAAGAGGGGCCCTTTCCTACTTTTTAAATCAGCCCGCCACCTGCAGGTCTTATTGCTTCATTACATTCACATGCATCAATACAAATCTCAACTACTTTTACTTTTATTTTAAAATAATGTTTAGAATATAATAATTATTTAGTTCGATTTAAAAAAAAATATTTATCTAAAAGCACATTTTACTTTGAATTCATAACCTTTTATTTAGATTATGTACGTTGAGTGTTGCTCTGTTAGCGTTAGCACAGATAGCTGTGTAGACCTGGTTTCTGCTGGGCTGGATTTCACTGCTAAATTAACCACTAGCTAACAGGAGGTTCTGAGTAATGAGACACAGATGGCAGTTAGCTGTTGGAGTGCTAGGCTAATGGTTAGCATGCTGGTCCCATCCAGAAGTATAATGACCCACAGATGGTTGTAAGTTCCCGACACCTGTCCCTCACTCCGTCCTCCAGCGACAGGACGACCTGATGTCTTTGTCCTTGCACACACACACTAAGCCCTTCGCTAATGCTAGGCTAACACAAGGCTAATGACTAGGATTGTATGTGCATCCAGAGAGCTGTTAAACCCTGCAGCTAAACAAGCTACAACACACACACACACACACACAGACTCACACAAACACACACACACACACACTCACACAAACACACACACACACACACACTCAGCTTTAATCAGCTTTGATTGAAGCACAGTTCTGGTGGCTAACGACACCTGATGCTGATTGGCTCTGGTGGTCCCCTGACACCTGTCAGTCACGCTGCAGCAACCAACCAGATCTCCCAGGGGTCCCTCCCTCCTTTACCCATGATGCCTTGCAGAGCGTGATCGTTCAGATCCACGTGCAACATCTGTTCTCACTGTCACCATGACAACAGCTACACTTCAACATAACACATCATCATGACATCATGTCTGACCTCACTAACATGACATCATGTCTGACCTCACTAACACCTGATCGACTGATTGATTAACGAGCTTCTCTTTCAGGTGTGTTTCTCTGCTCTGATGACATCATTTCACTGATTTGATGATATGGTTCAGTTTAATGTGACAGTGAGACAGGTTGTGAAGATGTGAGACAAGTGGTGATGATGTGAGACAGGTTGTGATGATGTGAAACAGGTGGTAATAATGTGAGACAGGTGGTGATGATGTGAGACAGGTTGTGATGATGTGAGACAGGTGGTGATGATGTGAGACAGGTTGTGATGATGTGAGACAGGTGGTGATGATGTGAGACAGGTGGTGATGATGTGAGACAGGTTGTGATGATGTGAGACAGGTGGTGATGATGTGAGACAGGTGGTGATGATGTGAGACAGGTGGTGATGATGTGAGACAGGTGGTGATGATGTGAGACAGGTTGTGATGATGTGAGACAGGTGGTGATGATGTAAGGAAGATGGTGACGATGTGAGACAGGTTGTGATGATGTGAGACAGGTGGTGATGATGTGAGACAGGTGGTGATGATGTGAAACAGGTGGTGATGATGTGAGACAGGTGGTGATGATGTGAGACAGGTGGTGATGATGTGAGACAGAAGGTGATGATGTGAGACAGGTTGTGATGATGTGAGACAGGGGGTGGTGATGTGAGACAGGTTGTGATGATGTGAGACAGGTGGTGATGATGTGAGACAGGTTGTGATGATGTGAGACAGGTGGTGGTGATGTGAGACAGGTTGTGATGATGTGAGACAGGTGGTGATGATGTGAGACAGGTGGTGATGATGTGAGACAGGTGGTGATGATGTGAGACAGGTTGTGATGATGTGAGACAGGTGGTGATGATGTAAGGAAGATGGTGACGATGTGAGACAGGTTGTGATGATGTGAGACAGGTGGTGATGATGTGAGACAGGTGGTGATGATGTAAGGAAGATGGTGATGGTGTGAGACAGAAGGTGATGATGTGAGACAGGTGGTGATGATGTGAGACAGGTGGTGATGATGTGAGACAGGTGGTGATGATGTGAGACAGGTGGTGATGATGTGAGACAGGTGGTGATGATGTGAGACAGGTTGTGATGATGTGAGACAGGTGGTGATGATGTAAGGAAGATGGTGACGATGTGAGACAGGTTGTGATGATGTGAGACAGGTGGTGATGATGTGAGACAGGTGGTGATGATGTAAGGAAGATGGTGATGATGTGAGACAGGTTGTGATGATGTGAGACAGGTGATGATGATGTGAGACAGGTGATGATGATGTGAGACAGGTTTTGATGATGTAAGGAAGGTGGTGATGATGTGAGACAGGTGGTGATGATGTGAGACAGGTTGTGATGATGTGAAACAGGTGGTAATAATGTAAGACAGGTGGTGATGATGTGAGACAGGTTGTGATGATGTGAGACAGGTGGTGATGATGTGAGACAGGTGGTGATGATGTGAGACAGGTTTTGATGATGTGAGACAGGTTGTGATGATGTGAGACAGGTGTTGATGTGAGACAGGTTGTGATGATGTGAGACAGGTTGTGATGATGTGAGACAGGTGGTGATGATGTGAGACAGGTGGTGATGATGTGAGACAGGTTGTGATGATGTGAGACAGGTGGTGATGATGTAAGGAAGGTGGTGATGATGTGAGACAGGTTGTGATGATGTGAGACAGGTGGTGATGATGTGAGACAGGTTTTGATGATGTGAGACAGGTTGTGATGATGTGAGACAGGTGGTGATGATGTAAGGAAGATGGTGACGATGTGAGACAGGTTGTGATGATGTGAGACAGGTGGTGATGATGTGAGACAGGTGGTGATGATGTGAGACAGGTGATGATGATGTGAGACAGGTTTTGATGATGTGAGACAGGTTGTGATGATGTGAGACAGGTGGTGATGATGTAAGGAAGATGGTGATGATGTGAGACAGGTGGTGATGATGTGAGACAGGTTGTGATGATGTGAGACAGGTGATGATGATGTGAGACAGGTGATGATGATGTGAGACAGGTTTTGATGATGTGAGACAGGTTTTGATGATGTGAGACAGGTTGTGATGATGTGAGACAGGTTGTGATGATGTGAGACAGGCTGTGATGATGTCAGCAGAGCAGGATGATGTTACTAATGTTTCTGCCTCAAGTTAAACCACTGTTGCAACCTGTCTCTCTCTCTGCCTGTCTATCTGACTGTCTCTCTCTCTGCCTGTCTATGACTGTCACTCTCTCTGCCTGTCTATCTGACTGTCTCTCTCTCTCTGCCTGTCTATCTGCCTGTCTCTCTCTCTGCCTGTCTATCTGACTGTCTCTCTCTCTGCCTGTCTATCTGACTGTCTCTCTCTCTCCCTGTCTATCTGCCTGTCTCTCTCTCTGCCTGTCTATGACTGTCTCTCTCTCTGCCTGTCTATCTGACTGTCTCTCTCTCTCTGCCTGTCTATCTGACTGTCTCTCTCTCTCTGCCTGTCTATCTGCCTGTCTCTCTCTCTGCCTGTCTGTCTGACTGTCTCTCTCTCTGCCTGTCTATCTGACTGTCTCTCTCTCTACCTGTCTGTCTGACTGTCTCTCTCTCTCTGCCTGTCTGTCTGACTGTCTCTCTCTCTGCCTGTCTGTCTGACTGTCTCTCTCTCTGCCTGTCTGTCTGACTGTCTCTCTCTCTCTCTGCCTGTCTATCTGACTGTCTCTCTCTCTGCCTGTCTGTCTGACTGTCTCTCTCTCTCTCTGCCTGTCTGTCTGACTGTCTCTCTCTCTGCCTGTCTGTCTGACTGTCTCTCTCTCTCTGCCTGTCTGTCTGACTGTCTCTCTCTCTGCCTGTCTGTCTGACTGTCTCTCTCTCTCTCTGCCTGTCTGTCTGACTGTCTCTCTCTCTCTCTGCCTGTCTATCTGACTGTCTCTCTCTCTCTCTGCCTGTCTGTCTGACTGTCTCTCTCTCTGCCTGTCTGTCTGACTGTCTCTCTCTCTGCTTGTCTATCTGACTGCCTGTCTATCTGACTGTCTCTCTCTCTGCCTGTCTGTCTGACTGTCTCTCTCTCTGCCTGTCTGTCTGACTGTCTCTCTCTCTCTGCCTGTCTGTCTGACTGTCTCTCTCTCTGCCTGTCTGTCTGACTGTCTCTCTCTCTCTGCCTGTCTCTCTCTCTCTGCCTGTCTATCTGACTGTCTCTCTCTCTGCCTGTCTGTCTGACTGTCTCTCTCTCTGCCTGTCTATCTGACTGCCTGTCTATCTGACTGTCTCTCTCTCTGCCTGTCTGTCTGACTGTCTCTCTCTCTGCCTGTCTGTCTGACTGTCTCTCTCTCTGCCTGTCTATCTGACTGCCTGTCTATCTGACTGTCTCTCTCTCTGCCTGTCTGTCTGACTGTCTCTCTCTCTGCCTGTCTGTCTGACTGTCTCTCTCTCTGCCTGTCTGTCTGACTGTCTCTCTCTCTGCCTGTCTATCTGACTGCCTGTCTATCTGACTGTCTCTCTCTCTGCCTGTCTATCTGACTGCCTGTCTATCTGACTGTCTCTCTCTCTGCCTGTCTGTCTGACTGTCTCTCTCTCTGCATGCCTTCCTGGATGAACAGCTGCTATAATCGTCACCCAGCTCACGACGCCGTATATCCGAGTCGCCCCGGCAGCCGGCGACAAGCAGCTGACAGGTCAGACAAAACACAACAGACACATAGAAACGTTCCATGTTCAGACACACACACACACACACACACACACGCACACAAAGACAAGGACAAACACATACTGGCACACACACACACAAGAACACACACACAGATTTATTTCCTTTCATAAAGGATGGTCTGATGATTCCTCTGCTAAGGAGATAAGTGAGGAAGCATCGAGGCTCCTTTCCTCTTCTTTCAGAGGATTAGATCTTATGTGAAACACTTCAGGTCATTTCTCTCGGTTCAGAAGGTTCTTAAGAGAAATGCACTAATTCAACGCAGCCACAGTTGCACTGAGCTTGTCACTTGTCACTAGTCAGTCTGTCAAAATAAAAGAGGGTGATCACCTACTGTTCTTTCAAAATAAGAGCACACACACATGCAGCTGATAGGAAATTAGATTTAAATATTTACAAGCCTAAAGGTGTAAACTTTCCATTGGTGTTTATGTTTATGTGTTTATGAGAGATCGTGTGTCGCCAGCAGGCCTCAAATACTCTAAACAGCTGTCTGCCTTATACACACACACACAGACACACACCTCCCAGTCAGCATTACTGGTTGAAGCCCTGAAGCAGATTTTTTAACAACAGCTTCTCTATGGCCTACTGTGACACACACACACCCACAGATATATTTATATATATATAAATGCTGCCTTCAAAGCAGTGCTTTCATTTCCTTTAAACTGAAAACAGTGAGTCTCGCTCTTCTTCTGGGGGGGGGGGGGGGGGGGTGATAAAAAACACCTTATTTCTGTTTGTTCACACCTGCTGTTAACGTCTCAGACTCCGCCCACACTGAAACATTTCAGTTACAAAACACATCCAAGTTGCCAAGGTTGCACCTGCTGGAGACTTGTGTAAACTGTTCTCGTTTTAGTTTGAAACTCGGGGGTTGTGTTCTAGTCTGGACCAAACCGGCTTTATTAAACGATGACGCAAACGCCCACAATCTGTACCTGATTGGTTCTCCTCAGTCACGTGACTCGCCTCCCAGCGGTGATCACACGGCGTCGCTCAACTTCCCGTCAGTAGCACTTCCCGTCAGTAGCACTTCCCGTCAGTAGCACTTCCTGTCAGTAGCACTTCCTGTGCGTTTGTCTGTTTCCATGTGTGCAGGGATTATTTTAGTTTTGACCTGAAAACGTGTCAGTGTGGGCGGAGCCTCAAGTGAGCCCTCGAGTCACCAGGTGTGAACAGCTTCTCTCTGTCAGTTTGTTTTTCAGTTAAACACCAGAACAAAACAGAGCTGGTTCCATTGGTGTTTCTACTGGTTCTGTTGGGAACTCAACCAGGTTATAGTAAGATCGACTGCTGTCAGATAATAAATTCATTCATTAAATAATAATGATTATTATTAATATTATTCTGAGGGAAACATAAACCACCACAATGAGAACGTTTTGTTTCTATATTTTAAATATTTTTGTCTGATCAGTTTAACACACACACACACACACACACACACACACACACACACACACACACACACAGTGACTGATGGCTGCTGTCAGGTTCTGATTGGAAAAGTGTAGTAGGTCTAAAATGACACATTACACAGCTCAACAGTAACGTCGTGTCCTGAACGTTTCTCATCTACAGAGTCATCTGGAAGGATATTACACTGAGAGACACACACACACACACACACACACACACACACACACAGCAGGGTAATGGGTTTTTCATGGCGCTGACATCCCATCACATTATTCAGTGAGGGGAGAAGGACTCTGGGCTCATCATCTTCAACATGTTCAACCTGAAACACACTGATGGTTTTATTATCCTATTATCAAACACACTTAATTATCAATTATCAACAAATCATTTATCAATTTCTTTGATCAGTTTTTCACTTATGTTGATTATAAATTATTATCACATCTTTATGTACGTATATAAATGAACCAGTTGATGTCAACGGGACGGAAGATGCTTTCTGATGCTGATGTTGCTGACAGGTTTCCCAGTGGTAGATAATGTTGCTTAATGGTAGTTACCAGTAGTTAATGGTAGTTACCAGTAGTTAATGGTAGTTACCATCGGTTGACAGTGGTTTATTGTTTCAGGAGCTGCGACCAGAAAACCAGAACCAGAGCAGGAGAATCAGTCGGATCACACAGTGAAGATTGCTGGAGCCATCGCTGGCGTTCTGCTCTTCATCATCATCTTCCTTGGAGTCATCCTGCTGATGAAGAAACGGTAAGAAAACACACACACACACACAAACACACACACACACACACACACACACACACGTGTCTCTCTGTCTGATTCCTGTTTTTTTTCTGTTTCTGTAATTGAATAAATAGAAGCAATGTTTTGTTAAATAAATACAAATTATGGATAATTTAAACAAGCACAGATCTACATTGATCAATGAAAAGCACTGATGCAGTAAATTAATTTAATTAATTAATTAAATTTACTGTACTGCTGCTCACTGTGCTGCTCACTGTGCTGCTCACTGCTGCTTTACAAACTGTGAACTAAAGAAACTAACTGTGAACATAATGAGGTGATGCTAACACACACACATTTAGAGACAGTGAGGATGATGAGGATGAATAATGGAACAGATTGCAGCAGTAATCACCATTAAACTGTGTGTGGACCCACTTTATTCTCCAACATCAAACCCACAATCCCACTGAGACACACACTCTAATATATACACACTACACACACACACACTCTTACACAGAGACAGCCTGTGTGTTTTGAGAACGTTGCAGATAAGAGAGAAATTTAGATGAAAGAGCGTTTTATTCTTTTTTCCAAAGTCGCCTCGAGTTGAATGGCTTCAGGCTACAGAGACACACATAAATTCTTTTACACACAGAGACACACACAGACACACACACACACACACACACAGAGTGTGAGTTTGAGTTGGACTCATCTGTCGGTCGATCAAGCTCAGATCTGTGTTACAGATATGAGAGAAAGGTAGAGAGGCGTTTGTTCGTGGCTAATGAGGTTTTTAATGTTGACGGGGTGCGTTTGATTTCCACTCCGCGAGCAGACGGAGGTCAGACTCATTAGAGTCAGAGTGAAAACAGGAAGCTGCGTGTGGAGGCTGTGATTGGCTGCAGGATGATCAGAGCTCGTTGTGTCTCATGTTCCTCATCATTAAAACACCGCCGCTCCCTCAGAGTCTGGACTCTTGTTCTTCTGTTAGGAGCATAACCTGGTGGTGTCACTGAACACAATGATTACTGATGGTTCTGGAGAAGCAGCGAGGCTGTGACCTTTGACCTGACAGTGATGAGCTTCGAGTCTTTACATACTGATCGTTTGAAGATGATGATTTGTACCTGGACAAATCCAAGTGATAGTGTTGAGGGTCAGGGGTCAGGGGTCAGGGGTCAGGGCAGCTGCTCAGGATTCAAACTTAAACTTTTTATCTATCTGATGTGATGAACTTGTTGAATGTTTGAGATCTTTTATATAGAAACTGTGTCTGTCCGTCTTCTCAAACATTCACACATTAACCAATCAGATGTGTCCCCTCCCCCTTACACTGACTGACACCGTGTATCAGCCAATCACCACCCTCCACTCCTCCACCTCCACACACAATATATTAATTCATCTGTTTGTTTTTTCTTTCCGAGACATTAATCAGTTTTTTTCCTTTTTCTGTTTTTCTGTTTTCTCTCTCCCTCCATTTCATCCCTCCCTCCGCTCTGCCCCCCATCACTCAGACGAAGAAACTCTCACTCCTACACTTACTACCTGTAAGTAACCTATGTGACCTCTGACCCCTCACCTGTCACTTTCATCCTACCACCTCAACTCTGAATGTGTCTTGCCTGTACCCTGATCCAGACCCTCATCCTCTGATCCAGACCCTCATCCTCTCATCCAGACCCTCATCCTCTCATCCAGACCCTCATCCTCTGATCCAGATCCTAAACCTCTGATCCAGACCCTATACCCCTGATCCAGACCCTAAACCTCTGATCCAGACTCTAAACCTCTGATCCAGAACCTATACCCCTGTTCCAGACTCTCAACCTCTAATCCAGAGCCTAATCTTCTGGTCTTTAAAACTTGGTCAGGGTTTTGTTCTGCTCTCTCACAACAGCGTGTAAGTCTTCTTGGTGTTGGTCTGGACTCTGAGACCTTATGCTCATTCCTTAACAGTCTTTACATATCAGTCTCTGGATGAGTCTCGAGATATCAGGGTCTGGATCAGTCTCTGGACAGCAGTCTCTGGATCGGTCTCCGGATAGCAGGGTCTGGATCAGTCTCTTGATCAGTGTCTAGATATTAGTCTCTACATATTGGTCTCTGGATATCAGTCTCGAGATATGAGTCTCTGAATATAAGTCTCTAGATATCAGTCTCTAGATATTAGTCTCTGGATATCAGTCTCTGGATCAGTCTCTGGATATCAGTTTCTGGATCAGTCTCTGGATATTTGTCTCTAGATATCAGTCTCTGGATATCAGTCTCTGGATATCAGTCTCTGGATATTTGTCTCTGGATATCAGTCTCTTGATCAGTCTCTAGATACCAATCTCTCGATATCAGTCTCTGGATCAGTCTCTAGATAGTAGTCTCTAGATGTCAGTCTCTGTATATTTGTGTCTGGATATCAGTTTCTGGATCAGTCTCTGGATATCAGTCTCTGGATATTTGTCTCTGGATATCAGTCTCTTGATCAGTCTCTAGATACCAATCTCTCGATATCAGTCTCTGGATCAGTCTCTAGATAGTAGTCTCTAGATGTCAGTCTCTGTATATTTGTGTCTGGATATCAGTCTCTAGATATTAGTCTCTGGATATCAGTCTCTGGATCAGTCTCTGGATATCAGTTTCTGGATCAGTCTCTGGATATTTGTCTCTAGATATCAGTCTCTGGATATCAGTCTCTGGATATCAGTCTCTGGATATTTGTCTCTGGATATCAGTCACTTGATCAGTCTCTAGATACCAATCTCTCGATATCAGTCTCTGGATCAGTCTCTAGATATCAGTCTCTGGATATCAGTCTCTGGATATTTGTCTCTGGATATCAGTCTCTTGATCAGTCTCTAGATACCAATCTCTCGATATCAGTCTCTGGATCAGTCTCTAGATAGTAGTCTCTAGATGTCAGTCTCTGTATATTTGTGTCTGGATATCAGTCTCTAGATATTAGTCTCTGGATATCAGTCTTTAGATACCAGTCTCTAGATATCAGTCTCTAGATATCAGTCTCTAGATATTAGTCTCTGGATATCAGTCTCTGGATCAGTCTCTGGATATCAGTTTCTGGATCAGTCTCTGGATATTTGTCTCTAGATATCAGTCTCTGGATCAGTCTCTAGATATCAGTCTCTGGATATTTGTCTCTGGATATCAGTCACTGGATCAGTCTCTAGATACCAGACTCTAGATATCGTTCTCTGGATCAGTCTGGATTAGTCTCTAGATATCAGTCTCTGGATCAGTCTCTAAATATTTGTCTCTGGATATCAGTCTCTGGATCAGTCTCTAAATATTTGTCTCTGGATATCAGTCTCTGGATATCAGTCTCTTGATATCAGTCTCTGGATCAGTCTCTAGATATCAGTCTCTAGATATCAGTCTCTAGATATCAGTCTCTGGATCAGTCTCTAGATATCAGTCTCTGGATCAGTCTCTGGATCAGTCTCTGGATCAGTCTCTGGATCCAGCTTCTCTCTCAGTGATTCGTTTCCAGGAGAAAGTAGAAACAGTTTTGATCCATAAATACAGAACAACTTTCCCTCCAGGTTCAACCGACGCCTCTTCCTGGAGACAGGAAATGCTCACACACTCCTCCTCAGGTCACTGTGTGTGTTTGTGTTTGTGTGTGCGTGTGTTTGTGTGTGTGCGTGTGGCTGTGTGTGTGCTGTGAAGCAGGATTTATAGAATTAGCTGGCTGTAATAAACCTGTCTGATCAAATGAGCCTTACAAGGAGAGAAGATACACAAACACATAAACACACACACACACAGACTGTGACATCCATTACTGCTGACATCATTGTCCTGTCGCTCATTAGATTAGTATAGATTAGCCTTGACACGCAGTGTGACAGTGTGTGTGTGTTCATGGTAAGTGTTGCTAAATCACTCAACCTCTGACACCTGACTGATGATGTCATGACACACACACACACACACACACACACACACACACACACTATCTATCTATCTTTCTATTGAAGACAGAAATAAGACCCACTGCTGCAGTATGTTGTTGGTAAAGCGAGCTCACCTCCCACTCTCTCTCTCTCTTTGTCTTTTCTTTCGTCGCTTTACAATGTTTGTGTCGGGTCAAAGGTCAGGATTCTGTTTGGGGTCAGAGGTCGTCAGGGAAATTAATCAAGTTACAAGGAAACGTTAGCACTTTTATTGATTTTATTTGAAAAAAACAGAAACATTTTGTGTGTGTCTGTGGTTGTATAACAGTTTTATTATTATGTGTGGTAGCAACCAAGAGTCTACAGGTTTTCACGGTGTTGCAGTGTGTGCGTGTGTGTCTGTGTGCTTCTGTGTGTGTGTGTGTGTGTGTGTTCAGGTCTGAATCAGAGAAGAAGAAACGCTGCAGGTTTTTACTCTGACTAAACCACAGAAGAAGAAAGAGGAGACATGAGGGGGAGGAGGGCAGTGCCTCGCCTCAGGGCGCTTTCACCGTCCTCCATCTTAACCCCCGACACACACACACACACACACACACTTACACACACACAAACACAAACAGCTTTCACTGACATCTTACTTTTAACTTTAAAAGCCAGTTTTTATATATTTAAATATTTTTTCCTTCTACATTTTCAGGTCAGGGTTAAACTTACTACTGTGTGTGTGAGTGTACGTGTGTGTGTGTGAGTGTGTGTCTGTGTGTCAGTTTGTGAGTGTGTGTCTGTGTGGGAGAGAGAGCAATCGGACAAATGGATGTTTTTTATTCACACACTCGGAATAGAAAGAGAGAAAATACATCAAGGCTTTCAAACGACTGAGTGTTTTTTAGTGTGTGTGTGTGGATGTGTATGTGTGTGTGTGTGTGTGTGTGTGTGTTTATGTGTATGTGTGTGTGTGTGTGGATTCACATGATGGGAGATGAACAAACAGAGGATGTTGATGTGGTTTAAAAATGGTGCAGTTACACAAGAGATGTTTTTATAAGACATGTGGAGACATGTTTATTAGGTGCAATATATTTCATATGTTTAATTAAACGTGTGTTTATCCTTTCTTATAAATATAAAGTCAGTGATGTATGTTGTTACTGTAAATCAATCACGTGTCAGTTGAGTGTGACAGTGATTCCACCTTGAATCCAGAGCTCATCAGTCTTTACTCAAACATCAGAAGACGCTGACCAGCAGGTCACGCTGTCTCGACACGAACGTCAGAGTAACGTCTACGTCCATGACACCAGGGCTGCGTCAACCTGAGGGTTACAATATCCAAACCCACAATATCACCTGAACAAATGAACACACAACCGAACCATGAGACCACCTTAACGCCCTAGGGTTCCTCAGGGTTCCTCGGATTCCTCTGGTTCTTCAGAGGTGACCTGCAGGTGTCTGACTGTGTCGTGTTTCTTTGTCTTGACAGGAAGTTGGCGAAGAAGAGGAAGGAAACTCTGAGCTCCAGACAGGAAATGACTCTAATGGTCAACAACTCCCAACACACAACCATGGTGGACACACACTCACACACACTGAATGGACGCAGTGAGTACACACATCAAATACACATGAAATATTCTCATCACGCACTCAAAAACAAACATTAACTACACAAAAACCTGGAATGTGGTTTATTAAATGCTGCTGCGCACTGGAGGGGAATCGGGCCGAGCTCTCATGTGTCCGATAACCTCAGGCCCGGTACCAGTTCACTCTGTGCCGATCATCACCACCAGCCAATGAGAGCGAGCTGCCTGGGCGTCACCAGCCGGATGATGCGTATTTGTAAAGCAACAAAAAACAAAAAACTTTCAACTCAGCAACATCAGCGCTGCCTTCTGAGCCATGACTTCATCCATCTTGTTTTTTTCACGTGACATGGCTCCTCCTCCATGTTTGTTTTTCTTCTGAAGTCACGTTTAATCACGCGAGAGTTCCACAGTCCCATTCAGTGAGTGGTTTCTGTTTATTTATTATTTATTTATCTGTGGCCTCAGACGTTTAAAAGAAAGTTGAAAGCCTTTAGTTTCCAGCAGCTTAAGTGAGACGAGATTAAATAAGAAGACTAAACAAGAGAAGCTGATTAGATCCAAGAGGAAAGAAATGAAGTCAGATGAGATGAGGTTCAAACCAAAATGATGAAACTGAGTTGAAAGAAAACAACAAAAGAAGATGAGCGAGAGAAAAGAAGAGAAACAGATCGAGAAGAAGAGAAATCAAAAAGAATCAGGACAAAAGAAAAGAAAAGAACAATGAGACAAAAGAAAAACAACAATATAAAAATCATGATTTCTGAGACAAAGAAAGAAAGAGAAACAAAGACGAAAAGAGACGTCCTCCTGTCCAACACACAAAGACACAGACAGGTGAACAGACAGACAGACAGGTGAACAGACAGACAGACAGGTGAAGAGACAGACAGACAGGTGAACAGACAGACAGACAGGTGAACAGACAGACAGACAGGTGAACAGACTGACAGACAGGTGAACAGACAGACAGACAGGTGAAGAGACTGACAGGTGAAACTGTCTGTTCACCTGTCTGTCACTCTGTGAACCTGTCTGTCTGTTCACCTGTCTGTCACTCTGTGAACCTGTCTGTCTGTAAACAGTGATACATGATAAACCCCTCCTCCACCTTCAGAGGTGGATATTCAAAGTGAGAGAGATGGAGTGATGAAGGGACGAGTGACTGGAGGAGGGATGGGCCACTCTTTTATCACGGAGTGACGGACTGTCAGAGAGACAGCCGGAGGGCAGAGAGCTGATGGAGGGATGGTGGAGGAGGAGAGGACGGAGGAGTCGACCTTCCCTCAGGCGGTCACCTCCTCTCAGCTCCTGCAGCACCTTCTCCTCCATCTTATCTCCCTGCATGTTCATCTCAGGTTTAAAAGAGATGAACACTCATCCATCGTTTATGAAAAGGAAAAACCTTTTTTCTCATTGTTTTTAATGACAGTTTCCATAATTAAAAAAATTTATAGATTTAATAAATATATTGATAAATGGATTTAAGAATTCAAATGAAGGTTCTGATGTGTTTGTTGTTTACAGCTGTTTCGTCTCCGTCCTCCTTCACCCTGAAGTCAAACACCATCAGCACCTCCGTCCCTAACTCCTACTACCCAGGTAACTGCTGCAGCTGCTTTTATTTTGAAAGTCTGACTCAGGGTGAACATGAACATAATATGTTTATGTCTCTGCGTTTGCGACACCTAGTGGCCAGAGGGGTTATGTTTCCAGGTTGTCCATCCTGTGCTTGTAATCAAGATGTCTGAGGAGCACATTGAGGGAATTTCTACAAATTTGGTACAAATGTTCACTTAGACTCTGATGAACTGATTAGAATTTAGGTGGTCAAAGGTCAAAGGTCGCTGTGACCTGTTTTATTGTGACTGTAATAGGTCAGGAACTTGTGAAGGGACAGCTTTGATTGGTGGAGACACACAACCACAGGATGGCGGTTGTGTGTCTCTCCTGGTTCAGCTGATGTGTTGGCGCTTTAAAGACACATCATTCTGTCAGAAGCTGTGATTCCACGTCCCAGCTGGTCAGGCGGTACACTGGTCTGACTCCAGCTGCCGACACTGGGCCAGAGCTGGGCCCAGTCCTGCAGACTGGGCAGCTGGGTGCACTGTCCTCTCACCCTGTCCTCACCTGGCCTCGCTCGTCCTCTGTCCACCCAACACTGCAGACTTCAGATGTAGAGAGCTGACTTCTGCTTCTTCTTCTTTTCTCTTCTTTTCCCTCTGTCCTGTCTGTCCACCTTTCGGTGTCTACCTGTCTGTCTCCACCTGTCTCTCTCCATCTGTCTGTGTCCATCTGTCTGTGTCATTCTGTCGATGTCCATCTGTCTCTCTCCATCTGTCTGTGTCCATCTGTCTGTTTCCACCTGTCTCTCTCCACCTGTCTCTCTCCATCTGTCTGTGTCCACCTGTCTGTGTCCACCTGTCTGTGTCTATCTGTCTCTCTCCATCTGTCTGTGTCCATCTGTCTGTGTCCACCTGTCTGTGTCTATCTGTCTCTCTCCATCTGTCTGTGTCCATCTGTCTGTGTCTATCTGTCTCTCTCCATCTGTCTGTGTCCACCTGTCTCTCTCCACCTGTCTGTGTCCATCTGTCTGTGTCCACCTGTCTGTGTCTATCTGTCTCTCTCCATCTGTCTGTTTCCACCTGTCTCTCTCCATCTGTCTCTCTCCATCTGTCTGTTTCCACCTGTCTCTCTCCATCTGTCTCTCTCCATCTGTCTGTGTCCACCTGTCTCTCTCCACCTGTCTGTGTCATTCTGTCTGTGTCCATCTGTCTGTGTCCACCTGTCTGTGTCCATCTGTCTGTGTCCACCTGTCTGTGTCTACCTGTCTGTCTACCTGTCTGTCTGCTGCTGACGTGTCCTGACGGCAGATCCCTTCGTACCGACGGCCATACTGGGTGAGACACATTTCCTTTCTTTCCTCTGTAGGACAGACAATCGTACCTGCACAGGTCGACATAGAGACAGACAGGCCAGACAGAGAAGAGAGAGACAGGTGAAAGGGCAGAGATGAGGATGGAGAGAATGAG
The DNA here is from genome assembly GCF_947347685.1 of Pleuronectes platessa. Lineage (NCBI taxonomy): Eukaryota > Metazoa > Chordata > Actinopteri > Pleuronectiformes > Pleuronectidae > Pleuronectes > Pleuronectes platessa. The sequence goes on from NC_070645.1 coordinate 21,107,147, forward strand.
AAGAGAGAGAAAGAGAGAGTGATATTCTGGCTTCCATCCATCCCTGCTTGCTTCTCGTTCAGCTGCTTTTTGTTCTTTGGGTTTTTTGATTTTTGAAGATTTTCCTTCATCATGAAATTATGTAAATTCTAATTTAACGTTAATTTCATTTCGTTTTTGGGGCTTTTTTTGTATAAACAACTTTTGATTGTTTTTATTTTCTATTACTTTACTTTTACTTTTGTAGTTTTTATTTATAATCTTTTATTAATCAATTAATTTATTGATTTGCTTCTCGTTTGGAAACGTTAGATTGATTAAGGGAAATAACTTCAGCCTTTTATTTTACTTTTTGTTATTGACTTGTTTTTAATTTGTTGACACGACGGTGGGCTTCACTCCATCCCTGCATCCACAACATTCCTGCGTGTGGTGTTGACGTCACGTCTGTCTCTGACCTCCTCTGCATGGACACAACACGGCCACGTGGACGGGGGGGGGGGGACAACAGCAGAGAAAAAGAAAAGAATAAAAGGAGTCAGTCGGGGGGGGGGGGGGGGGGATCTCCACATCTGGATTCTCAGGTGTTTGAGGATTTTTAGATTTTATTTTATGAGCAAGAAACAAATCCAATAAACAATGATCCTCAGCGTAAAGAGTTCATACTGTGTTAGGAGCAGAGATCAGCACTTTGTGAATAAGATGATATAAAATAAGATTATATATTATATAAACGATAATATATTACAGGCTGAACTAAATGTATTTACGTTTGTGACAGAAAAAACTGAGAAATGTAATTCTGCGTTAATTGTTTTTAATCCATATAATGACATTTTTATTCAATGTGAAAATGTGAGTTTGAGCAACTAAAGCTAATGAATTAATGCTAACTAGCTTTTTTAAAACGATGATGGTTCTGGTTCAAAAATGTAAAGTGAACGTGACACGATGACTTTACCATTTAAACTGAAACCAGGTCCTGAACCAGTTTACATCAAACCTCAGACTGAACCGAATCCACAACTTGTTTCATTTTATTACAACAATTTAGATTCATATTAATGACACGTTTATTTGACTCAACCCAGTGAAGCTAATCTGCACCAACACTCAACATCCTGTACACAACAACCCTCACGCTCTCATTCTCGGTCTTTCCTCGGAGAAAAAACTACAAATTTCAAATCTCACATTGCAGCTGTGACTTTAAATCACATCTCTACTCGTCCAGTTGAGGCTCAACTCGGGTGCTAAGGGTCGGCTAGCTCAGTTTACTGGTGAAGGGAAACGCTAAAAGAAAACTGATAAATTCCTGTTTCCTCTCTCTCCTCAGGCTTCAGGGTCTGACGCTAGCCGAGGCTAAAGGGCCGTCTGTTAGCAAAGGTTAGCCAGGTTAGCAGAGGCACTTGTTGTTACTGGCTATCTCTCGCAAAATAGCTACTATAGTGCTAGGAGCAAGGTTTCTGTTTAATTCATGCTAGCTGTGTGTTAGCACTAGGTCAGCCAGGCTAAAGCTAAAGTTGTTGCTTATACCCTGTCTCCTCTCTCTTCTTCTTCTCTTGTATCTTTCTGTGTAAAGTGCCCATTAATGGTAAGTGGTTACATTTGGGGCTAAGGGGGGGGGCTCATGTTGGGGGGGGTCCCTGCTGCACATTAAGCCACACCCACCACCTGCTGTGATAACATCTTTTTGTGAATTGTGACATCTCAATCCCCAACTCCTCCCACCATTTCACTGCAGACCAGTCAGGTTTCAGCTCTGTCCATCTCTCCTTCTCTGATTGGTTGCTATTTTTGTTGTAGTGGTTCTGTCATCTATCCTATCATAAATCACCACATCGCCCATCTCCTGATTGGTTGGGCTGTTTGAGTTTCTGATTGGTCAGTCAGCCCACAGGCGAGCCAATAAGAACAGAGATAGAGAGCGTAGTGGAAGGTGTATCTGCCGACTTGTTGAAATGTTCCTGTCAGAGTCCTGGGCGGTTTTTCATTGGTCGATAGAAACCGGTATGTTCTGTTCCAGGACTCTGAACTCTGCTCTTTTCACACTGCAGCTCCAAGAACCTGGACCTCAACCGGACCAGTTACTCAACCAGTACTCACCAATACTCAATCAGTCCGGTACTGGATCTGGACCAGTACTCAACCAGTACTCACCAATATTCACCAATTTTCAATAAGTCCTGTACTGGATCAGGATGCAGTACTCAGCCAGTACTCAACAGTACTTGATCAGTCCAGTACTGGATCTAGACCAGGACCTAGTCCGTCTCTTATAATAAATCAGGGTTGAGGACAGATTATTGATTTGTGGTCAATAGTTTCAGCAGCAGTGTGAAAAGGAACAACCACCAATCACCATCCTCTCCCCAGTCATGTGATATCTGTGTCATTGATGTGTGTTGCTGTGGTAACAACGTGGTAGCTATGAATCAGGATTTGTTTCATCATCGATTCTTTTTGTTTACGAATCAGATGAGATCTCACGTTCCACATGCTAATCTGCTAACATGCTAACACGTCGTAAGAAAAGAGTGATGGTCTTTTTATATAATGATCTGTATAATGTAATCTGAGCAGGTGTCACATGACCTCCTCTGGAACCAATCAGATTGTTCTCTCAGTCCGTGTCAGGAGCTCATGTGATTGTCAACATTTCACGTCCCACATGAATCTGCTTCAGCTTCAATTTAATAACTTTGATGAACGTTTAATACGCACAGGTCAGAGTGAGGCTGCTCAGAGGTCAGAGGTCAGCGTCAACAGTTTGTAACAGCAGACTTTAAAAACAATGAGATTTTAATCAGCTGTTTATTAAAACGTTGATCCGAGCGACTCTGACTCTGGTCCAATCAGAACCACGAGTTGATGTCATGTGACAACATGCGTCGTGTCACAGATCTGAGTCATCGTTCGACCGCAGCTTTCATTTGAGTCCGTCTCCTCTGCCCCCCCCAGACGACAGTCACACGATGACCAGTGAAACCAGCAGCCTGGTCCAGTCCCACTACAAACAGAGAGAGTCCGAGGCTCCGCCCTATCAGACGGGTCAGCTGCACCCGGCCATCCGAGTGGCCGACCTGCTGCAGCACATCACCCAGATGAAGTGTGCAGAGGGCTACGGCTTCAAGGAGGAGTACGAGGTGGGGGCAGACACACAACACCACAGACACACAACACCACAGACACACAACCACACAGACACACAACACCACAGACACACAACCACACAGACACACAACACCCAGATGAAGTGTGCTGAGGGCTACGGCTTCAAGGAGGAGTACGAGGTGGGGGCAGACACACAACACCACAGACACACAACCACACAGACACACAACCACACAGACACACAACACCCAGATGAAGTGGGCTGAGGGCTACGGCTTCAAGGAGGAGTACGAGGTGGGGGCAGACACACAACACCACAGACACACAACACCACAGACACACAACACGCCACAGACACACAACCACACAGACACACAACCACACAGACACACAACACCCAGATGAAGTGGGCTGAGGGCTACGGCTTCAAGGAGGAGTACGAGGTGGGGGCAGACACACAACACCACAGACACACAACACCACAGACACACAACACCACAGACACACAACCACACAGACACACAACACCACAGACACACAACCACACAGACACACAACACCACAGACACACAACACCACAGACACACAACCACACAGACACACAACCACACAGACACACGGCACCACGCAGACACACAACACCACAGACACACAACACCACAGACACACAACACCACAGACACACATCACCCAGATGAAGTGTGCTGAGGGCTACGGCTTCAAGGAGGAGTACGAGGTGGGGGCGCAGACACACAACACCACAGACACACAACCACACAGACACACAACCACACAGACACACAACACCACAGACACACAACCACACAGACACACATCACCCAGATGAAGTGTGCTAAGGGCTACGGCTTCAAGGAGGAGTACGAGGTGGGGGCGCAGACACACAACACCACAGACACACAACACCACAGACACACAACCGCACAGACACACAACACGCCACAGACACACAACACCACAGACACACAACACCCAGATGAAGTGTGCTGAGGGCTACGGCTTCAAGGAGGAGTACGAGGTGGGGGCGCAGACACACAACACCACAGACACACAACACCACAGACACACAACACCACAGACACACAACACGCCACAGACACACAACCACACAGACACACATCACCACAGACACACAACCACACAGACACACAACACCCAGATGAAGTGTGCTGAGGGCTACGGCTTCAAGGAGGAGTACGAGGTGGGGGCGCAGACACACAACCACACAGACACACAACCACACAGACACACATCACCCAGATGAAGTGTGCTAAGGGCTACGGCTTCAAGGAGGAGTACGAGGTGGGGGCGCAGACACACAACACCACAGACACACAACACCACAGACACACAACACCACAGACACACAACACGCCACAGACACACAACCACACAGACACACATCACCACAGACACACAACCACACAGACACACAACACCCAGATGAAGTGTGCTGAGGGCTACGGCTTCAAAGAGGAGTACGAGGTGGGGGCGCAGACACACAACCACACAGACACACAACCACACAGACACACAACACCACAGACACACAACACCACAGACACACAACACCACAGACACACGGCACCGCACAGACACACATCACCCAGATGAAGTGTGCTGAGGGCTACGGCTTCAAGGAGGAGTACGAGGTGGGGGCAGACACACAACCACACAGACACACAACCACACAGACACACAACCACACAGACACACAACACCACAGACACACAACACCCAGATGAAGTGTGCTGAGGGCTACGGCTTCAAGGAGGAGTACGAGGTGGGGGCAGACACACAACCACACAGACACACAACCACACAGACACACAACCACACAGACACACAACACCACAGACACACAACACCCAGATGAAGTGTGCTGAGGGCTACGGCTTCAAGGAGGAGTACGAGGTGGGGGCAGACACACAACCACACAGACACACAACCACACAGACACACAACCACACAGACACACAACACCACAGACACACAACACCACAGACACACAACACCACAGACACACAACACCACAGACACACAACACCACAGACACACAACCACACAGACACACAACACCACAGACACACAACACCACAGACACACAACACCACAGACACACAACACCACAGACACACAACCACACAGACACACAACCACACAGACACACATCACCCAGATGAAGTGTGCTGAGGGCTACGGCTTCAAGGAGGAGTACGAGGTGGGGGCAGACACACAACACCACAGACACACAACACCACAGACACACAACACCACAGACACACATCACCCAGATGAAGTGTGCTGAGGGCTACGGCTTCAAGGAGGAGTACGAGGTGGGGGCGCAGACACACAACACCACAGACACACAACCACACAGACACACGGCACCACGCAGACACACAACACCACAGACACACAACCACACAGACACACATCACCCAGATGAAGTGTGCTGAGGGCTACGGCTTCAAGGAGGAGTACGAGGTGGGGGCGCAGACACACAACACCACAGACACACAACCACACAGACACACAACCACACAGACACACAACACGCCACAGACACACAACACGCCACAGACACACAACACCACAGACACACATCACCCAGATGAAGTGTGCTGAGGGCTACGGCTTCAAGGAGGAGTACGAGGTGGGGGCGCAGACACACAACACCACAGACACACAACCACACAGACACACAACACGCCACAGACACACAACACGCCACAGACACACAGCACCACGCAGACACACAACATCCAGATGAAGTGTGCTGAGGGCTACGGCTTCAAGGAGGAGTACGAGGTGGGCGCACAGACACACAACCACACAGACACACAACACACCGCAGACACACAACACACCACAGACACACAACACACCACAGACACACAACACCGCAGACACACAACACCGCAGACACACAACACCGCACAGACACACAACACCGCAGACACACAACACACCGCAGACACACAACACACCACAGACACACAACACCACAGACACACAACACCGCACCACACAGACACACGACAAGGTACTGCACAGACACACAATACGGCACCACACCAAGTCTCACTTTTTTTTTTTCATTTTAACGTTTTGTCGTTTTTAATTGAGGGGGCGGAGCTACCACGTGACGGATTTACTTTTTTATTGAAGGAAAACTTGTTTCATTAAACCACAAAGTCATCGATACACAACTCACACTGGAGATAGTTGCCATGCATTGCCTGTGATCAGTGTTGTTGTATAAACAACAAACAAAACCAGAGTGTGTCTCTGTTGTAGGGGGTTGCCATGGCAACCCCACATCTTAGACGCTCAGTTATTGTTGAATCAATGAAAGTTTAGTATAATGATGTCATCACTTCACCAGGGATCAATCAAACTCATCAAAATATGAATTAGATAATATTTCAAAGAATAAACATACCAGTGTGTGTGTGTGGGTGTGTGTGTGCTCCACGTTTACCCATTGTCATCACAAGAAAGTTACTAATGGATTGTACTTACCTGTACACACACCCACCCACGCACACACACACACACAAATACACACATACACACAACATTCACTGTTTTGGCCCATTAGTTTGGAGGAAGATCTGTAATGTATCTGTGTGTGTTGTGTGAGTCTGTTTGTGTCTGTGTGTGTGTATCTTTGTTGGTGTGTTTGTCTGTGTGTGTCTGTTTGTGTGTGTGTGTGTGTGTCTCTGTGTGGGTGTGTGTGTCTCTGTGTGGGTGTGTGTGTCTGTGTGTGGGTATGTTTGTCTGCGGCTGAGTGTGTCTCTGTGGGTGGGTGTGTTTCTGTGTGTGTGTGTGTGTGTGTGTCTCTGTGTGTGTGTGTGTGTGTGTGTGTGTGTCTCTGTGTGTGTGTGTGTGTGTGTGTGTGTGTGTTTGTGTGTGTCTCTGTGTGTGTGTGTGTGTGTGTGTGTCTCTGTGTGTGTGTGTGTGTGTGTGTGTGTGTGTGTTTGTGTCTCTGTGTGTGTGTCTCTGTGTGTGTGTGTGTGTGTGTGTTTGTGTCTCTGTGTGTGTGTGTGTCTCTGTGTGTGTGCGTGTTTGTCTCTGTGTGTGTGTGTGTGTTTGTCTCGTGTGTGTGTGTGTCTCTGTGTGTGTGTGTGTGTGTGTGTGTGTGTGTGTCTCTGTGTGTGTGTGTGTGTGTGTCTCTGTGTGTGTGTGTGTGTGTGTGTGTGTGTGTGTGTGTGTGTGTCTCTGTGTGTGTGTGTGTGTGTGTCTGTGTGTGTGTCTGTGTGTGTGTGTGTGTGTGTCTGCCCTCAGGGCTAATCCATTAAACATACTGAGCACACACTCTCACTAACACACATGTTTGTCTTTCTGTAGTTGTGAGGACACGCACTAGTTTTTATAAAACAAGATGAATTATTAATACTTTTTAAAGACGTTTTATTTTTTATTTAAAGAGTTGAATGTTATTATCTTGTTCCTGTGATCTTTGATCCTCTTTCTGATCCATAACTAAATGTGGTCAGACTCACACTTTGTTCTAATAACTCATTGAATCTGGTTCCTTATTGTTTTGTGATATTAATTAGAAACAAATCAAATCAAATATACGTTATTGTCCCTTAGGACAATTTGTCTGCAGAACAGTACATTGTGAAACAAACAACAACAACAACAACAGTACACAAGGACACATCAGTGTGTCCCCTGCTGAGAGCTTTGTAACGTTTAGTGAACCAGTGTGTACTGACTGTTGTCTCCTGATCCCTCATGCTGCTCCTTTAATAACTAATGTGACTGGACAGCTCAACGAGGTAAGACACAACACACACAGACACGCACACACACAGACACGCACACACAGACACAACACACACAGACACAACACACGCAGACACGCACACACACAGACACGCACACACAGACACAACACACACAGACACGCACACACAGACACAACACACACAGACACAACACACGCAGACACGCACACACACAGACACGCACACACAGACACAACACACACAGACACGCACACACACAGACACGCACACACAGACACAACACACACAGACACGCACACACACAGACACGCACACACAGACACGCACACACACAGACACAACACACACAGACACGCACACACACACAGACTGTAAAGACATTTCATATTCTCAAGTAACTGATTCAAACCAAACTGATGAGAAACACAAACATCAGAGAGAAGAACTTTTAACGTCTACTTAGATTTTATAGTTTGGTCCCATCTGCTAACATGGAGGAGAGTTATGATCTATACTGTAGCCAGCCACCAGGGGGCGATATAGACCTCATGGTTTCACTTTTTTGTCATTTTGTCGATCTTTAATTACAGTCTGTGATTCACACACACACACACACACACACACACACACACACACACACACACACACACACACCGTCACAGTCAGCAGTCATTATTTCAATTATTTTTTTATTTTTTCCCTCCCTTTGTTCCCTGCTGTCAATCATTTCAAACTGTGTGTGTGTGTGTGTGTGTGTGTGTGTGTGTGTGTGTGTGTGGTTCGATGGATGTCTGGAGCTATTAGACTGCTGTCACTCACACACACACGCACAGAAACACACAGAAACACACACACACTCACACACACAACACACACACACACACACACACACACACACACACACACACACACACACACACACACACACAGGCTGCAGGCAGTTTAATGAGCGACGTATGAAACCTGCTGAGGATCAAAGTGTGGGACAGAGTTTCAGAAGAACGTCCAGTTTGTCTGTTTTCATTTATAGAGAAGAATTCAGAGCAGACGTGTTTCCATCTGAATGAATCTCTGGTTATCATCTGGTTATCATCTGGTTATCATCTGGTTATCATCTGGTTATCATCTGGTTATCATCTGGTTCAGGTTATCATCTGCTTATCATCTGGTTGTCTCATAGTGTCTCTGTCTCATCGTCTCTTTGTCTCATCGTCTCTTTGTCTCATCGTCTCTTTGTCTCATCGTCTCTTTGTCTCATCGTCTCTTTGTCTCTTTGTCTCATCGTCTCTTTGTCTCATCGTCTCTTTGTCTCATCGTCTCTTTGTCTCATCGTCTCTTTGTCTCATCGTCTCATCGTCTCTTTGTCTCATCGTCTCTTTGTCTCTCTGTCTCATCGTCTCTGTCTCATCGTCTCTTTGTCTCATCGTCTCTTTGTCTCATCGTCTCTTTGTCTCATCGTCTCTCCGTCTCATCGTCTCTTTGTCTCTTTGTCTCATCGTCTCTTTGTCTCATCGTCTCTTTGTCTCATCGTCTCTTTGTCTCATCGTCTCTTTGTCTCATCGTCTCTCCGTCTCATCGTCTCTTTGTCTCATCGTCTCTTTGTCTCATCGTCTCTTTGTCTCATCGTCTCTCTGTCTCTCTGTCTCTTTGTCTCATCATCTCTCTGTCTCTCTGTCTCTTTGTCTCATCATCTCTTTGTCTCATCGTCTCTTTGTCTCATCGTCTCTTTGTCTCATCGTCTCTTTGTCTCATCGTCTCTTTGTCTCATCGTCTCTCTGTCTCATCGTCTCTTTGTCTCATCGTCTCATCGTCTCTCCGTCTCATCGTCTCTTTGTCTCATCATCTCTTTGTCTCATCGTCTCTTTGTCTCATCGTCTCTCTGTCTCTTTGTCTCATCATCTCTCTGTCTCTCTGTCTCTTTGTCTCATCGTCTCTTTGTCTCATCGTCTCTTTGTCTCATCGTCTCTTTGTCTCATCGTCTCTCTGTCTCATCGTCTCTTTGTCTCATCGTCTCTTTGTCTCATCGTCTCTCTGTCTCATCGTCTCTTTGTCTCATCGTCTCTTTGTCTCATCGTCTCTTTGTCTCATCGTCTCTTTGTCTCATCGTCTCTCTGTCTCTCTGTCTCTTTGTCTCATCGTCTCTCTGTCTCTCTGTCTCTTTGTCTCTTTGTCTCATCGTCTCTTTGTCTCATCGTCTCTCTGTCTCTCTGTCTCTTTGTCTCATCGTCTCTCTGTCTCTCTGTCTCTTTGTCTCATCGTCTCTTTGTCTCATCGTCTCTCTGTCTCTCTGTCTCTTTGTCTCATCGTCTCTCTGTCTCTCTGTCTCTTTGTCTCATCATCTCTTTGTCTCATCGTCTCTTTGTCTCATCGTCTCTTTGTCTCTCTGTCTCTTTGTCTCATCGTCTCTCTGTCTCATCGTCTCTTTGTCTCTCTGTCTCATCGTCTCTTTGTCTCATCGTCTCTTTGTCTCATCGTCTCTTTGTCTCTTCGTCTCTTTGTCTCATCGTCTCTCCGTCTCATCGTCTCTTTGTCTCATCGTCTCTTTGTCTCTTTGTCTCATCGTCTCTTTGTCTCATCGTCTCTCTGTCTCTCTGTCTCTTTGTCTCATCATCTCTCTGTCTCTCTGTCTCTCTGTCTCTTTGTCTCATCGTCTCTTTGTCTCATCGTCTCTCTGTCTCTCTGTCTCTTTGTCTCATCGTCTCTCTGTCTCTCTGTCTCTTTGTCTCATCATCTCTTTGTCTCATCGTCTCTTTGTCTCATCGTCTCTTTGTCTCATCGTCTCTTTGTCTCATCGTCTCTCTGTCTCATCGTCTCTTTGTCTCATCGTCTCTTTGTCTCATCGTCTCTTTGTCTCATCGTCTCTTTGTCTCATCGTCTCTTTGTCTCATCGTCTCTTTGTCTCATCGTCTCTTTGTCTCATCGTCTCTCTGTCTCATCGTCTCTTTGTCTCATCGTCTCTTTGTCTCATCGTCTCTCTGTCTCTCTGTCTCTTTGTCTCATCATCTCTCTGTCTCTCTGTCTCTCTGTCTCTTTGTCTCATCGTCTCTTTGTCTCATCGTCTCTCTGTCTCTCTGTCTCTTTGTCTCATCGTCTCTCTGTCTCTCTGTCTCTTTGTCTCATCATCTCTTTGTCTCATCGTCTCTTTGTCTCATCGTCTCTTTGTCTCATCGTCTCTTTGTCTCATCGTCTCTCTGTCTCATCGTCTCTTTGTCTCATCGTCTCTTTGTCTCATCGTCTCTTTGTCTCATCGTCTCTTTGTCTCATCGTCTCTTTGTCTCATCGTCTCTTTGTCTCATCGTCTCTTTGTCTCATCGTCTCTCTGTCTCATCGTCTCTTTGTCTCATCGTCTCTTTGTCTCTTTGTCTCATCGTCTCTCTGTCTCTCTGTCTCTTTGTCTCATCATCTCTTTGTCTCATCGTCTCTTTGTCTCATCGTCTCTTTGTCTCATCGTCTCTTTGTCTCATCGTCTCTTTGTCTCATCGTCTCTTTGTCTCATCGTCTCTCTGTCTCATCGTCTCTTTGTCTCATCGTCTCTTTGTCTCATCGTCTCTTTGTCTCATCGTCTCTTTGTCTCATCGTCTCTTTGTCTCATCGTCTCTCTGTCTCATCGTCTCTTTGTCTCTTTGTCTCTCTGTCTCTTTGTCTCTTTGTCTCTCCGTCTCATCGTCTCTTTGTCTCTTTGTCTCTCTGTCTCTTTGTCTCTTTGTCTCTCCGTCTCATCGTCTCTTTGTCTCATCGTCTCTTTGTCTCATCGTCTCTCTGTCTCTCTGTCTCTTTGTCTCATCGTCTCTCTGTCTCTCTGTCTCTTTGTCTCATCATCTCTTTGTCTCATCGTCTCTTTGTCTCATCGTCTCTCTGTCTCATCTTCTCTCTGTCTCATCGTCTCTTTGTCTCATCGTCTCTCTGTCTCATCGTCTCTTTGTCTCATCGTCTCTTTGTCTTATCGTCTCTCTGTCTCATCGTCTCTTTGTCTCATCGTCTCTTTGTCTCCGTGTCTCCTGCAGAGCTTCTTTGAGGGACAGTCCGCTCCCTGGGATTCTGCCAAAAAGGACGAGAACCGCATGAAGAACCGTTATGGAAACATCATCGCCTGTAAGCACCTGACCGGTTCCTTCACCGGTTCCTTCACCGGTTCCTTCACCGGTTCCTTCACCGGGACCTGAACCCCGCTCAGAGAGTTACTGCCTGGCTCAGCGGCACTCTGGCAGCACCAGGGTTAACAACCTGCTGCTCGTTTCTCTTCACTATTTTATTATTTATCGATGTGACGCAGCAACTAAAGTTTTTATTCAACTCAAATCATTTCATGTTCCAGTATAATTCAATTGTTATTAAATCACATTCATTTTGATAAATAATGTTTAAACGTACCTGTTGCTAGTTTAGTTGAGTCTAATAAACTGTTCATTGATTTATTATTAGATTATTTATTGTGCGAAAAATAATCAAGTGTGTGTGTGTGTTTGTGTGTGTGTGTGTGTGTGTGTGCTAGACGATCACTCTCGTGTGCGTCTGCAGCCTCAGGACGGAGAGAGTGGGTCCGACTACATCAACGCTAACTATGTGGACGTAAGTAACACACACACACACACACACACACACACACACACACACACACTGTGAAACCTCCTGGTCCGACTCTCAGTGAGTGTGTGTGTTTGTGTCTCTGTGAGGACCAGGTTCAGATTCACACCAGCATACTGAGGACAAACTGGTTTATACTGAATCTGGTTTAGATTCTGTGACAGACCGACGTTTGACCTCTGACCTCAGACTGTGAAGTGTAGCTCACATGTTGTTCTTCTTCTCTTGACTCAGGGATACCACAGACCCAATCACTACGTCGCCACCCAGGGTAAGAAGAGAAGAAGACACTTTACAACTCCAAAAACACAAGCCTCACACACCACAGATATGAGTATTATTAATTTAATAGGCACATAAGACTGTGTCACTGACTGGGAATGACATCCTCATGATGTCATGAAGAACAGTCCTCCACTGATCCAGTGACAAGTCAGAGTGTCTGATCATCACTGACTTCACTGAAACAGGAAGTGATCACAGTCAATTCAGCTGCTTTTATTTTGACAGAATCATCAATAATATGTTAATATAAACTTTTGAATCAGCTGCTTTACATCATGTTCAATAGAATGTATTCAGAGTGTTTTATTTGTTCTATTATTATCTTTAATAAACTTTTTATCAGACGGTTGAGTTTTAAATGTAACTCTTCAATAAATGTATGATAATCTACACACACACATACACACACACATACACACACTTCATATTCATGCTCACACACTGACATGTTTGTACAAACACTCAGGTTTATTCAGGAGGAGACTTTGTACCTGGAGAGCTTTGTGTGTGTGTGTGTGTGTGTGTGTGTGTGTGTGTGTGTGTGTGTGTGTGTGTGTGTGTGTGTGTGTGTGTGTGTGTGTGTGTGTGTGTGTGTGTGTGTGTGTGTGCGCTGTAAAACACTTGAGGACAGGAATGGATTAGCATGAACTAATTAGCTCGTCAAAACACAGACTGTCAACAGTGATTAAAAACATTGTGTTTGTGTGTGTGTACGTGCACTTAATTTGAATTAATTAAAACAGTCATTATAATTCATGTACAGCTCCGGTGTCGTCTGCTGTCTAATATGTTTACTTTGTGTGTGTGTGTGTGTGTGTGTGTGTGTGTGTGTGTGTGTGTGTGCCTCAGGTCCGATGCAGGAGACGGTTTATGATTTCTGGCGGATGGTTTGGCAGGAGAACACCGCTGCCATTGTCATGGTAACCAACCTCGTGGAGGTGGGGCGGGTATGTCGCACACACACACACACACACACACACACACACACACACACACTGATTGTTGTGACCATCTGGTTGTTTTTCCCTCTCTGATGAAGTTTGGGACTTCATGTCCCAGAGTGCATCTGTCACGTGTCTCCTCTTTGTTTAAAAGTTTATTCCTGAAAACTTCAGTGAATCACGTGATTTCATCTGTTTTGAATATTCACATGAAGCTGCAGCTGAACGAGGATGTGTCTCACCAGTACACCAGTACATGACATATATATATATATATACACATATATTTATCACATCTGAAGTTACTGACTCAGTGTATATCACAAATACTTAAATTTAACAGCATCAAATTCACATGAATGTCACGATAAATGAAAAAAGAATATAGCAAATGTGTTTTACACAAGGACTCAAAGCTACACACGTACATGCTGTAACACAACAAGGTTTGTGTATAAAATAGACTGTACATGAAGGACAACATGACAGCTGTCTGAAGTGAAACCAAAGTGTCTCTATCGCCCCCTGGTGTCTGGCTGCAGCACAGGTCATGAACCTCCTCCATGTTAGGAGGCGGGACACGGACCAAACTAAAAACTCCAAGTAGACGTTAAATATTGTTTTTATCAAAGATTTTTTCTTTCATTTCAGCTCGTTCTCATCTCTGATGTTTGTTCAAATGTTTCTCATCAGTTAATTGATGATAGAAAAACAGACGTCATGAGTGACAGCTGAGACTGACACAGGATTGGTTAAGAGTGTGTGTGGGCGGGACCTCTTTCTCACAGCTCCGCCCCACGTCTCTGCTGCTCAGATGAGATATTGTTTCCTCATTTCTGGAGGAAACGTTCTTCTTCTTCTTTCTTTGGTTTATTTGTGGCCTCACTGGATCCACTGGATCTGCTGGAGGTCTTTGTTTACAGTCTGTGGTTCTTCATCGCCCCCTTCAGGACAAACATCACACTGAGACCAGCCGTTCTGCTCTGACACACACACACACACACACACACACACGGACACACACTGCAAGCAGCATGCTCCCTGTCCCAACTCTCATTACCCAGAAGGCACCTGGGATCTGTTCTCCAGGAGTGTCTCAGATCGTCTCCTGCTCACCTTGTTGGTTGCCGTAGTGACAGTGTCATTAGCTCAGCAGTAATAAGCTGTTAATGAGGGGGGGGGGGGGGGGGGGGCATCTAATGAGATTTTTATATCATCTGCTTTTGTTCGGTTTAATTAACGACTCAATTTATTCCTTACTGTAAATCAATAAACAAGTGTGTGTGTGTGTGTGTGTGTGTGTGTGTGTGTGTGTGTGTGTGTGTGTGTGTGTGTGTGTGTGTGTGTGTGTGTGTGTGTGTGTGTGTGTGTGTGTGTGCAGGTGAAGTGTTGTAAGTACTGGCCTGACGACACAGAGATCTACGGCGACATGAAGGTGACGCTGATTGAGACTCAGCTGCTTTCAGAGTACGTGATCCGAACCTTCGCCGTGGAGAAGGTGAGACCCGACACACACTCTAACACACTCTAACACACACAATCTAACACACACTACCACACACTCTTAAGGCCGGCGCATGCTTCTGCAACTGCGTCGGCGGCGTTTCACGCAGCTGTGTCGCAGGACTCGTTGTCATCCCCAAGCGCTGTGCGTCTTACAAAGCAGTTCCCCTCCAGAACACTAGGCGGAGTAATGTGTTTTGTCGAAGACGACCTCAGAGACGCCTTCTTTCTTCTTCGTTGATTGTTTATTGACATCACCACTGCGGCTCCTCGGAGCCTCTTTCTGGAGGACAAACCCTCAGTCAGTGACGGGTTCTACAGGTGGTCATACCTTCGGATCTCTTCTGCCAACCGCTCTGTTTGATCCATATTCGTTCTTCTAGATCTTCTGTTGTCTCTGCCGGTTTCATGAGGCATGAAACCAGAAACTAGACTCCGGGAAGGATGTAGTCAGCCGACCAATCACAGCCTTGAGGGCTGCGTGAGGCTCGTGGAGCTTTGAAGTCTAGTTAGAAAAATTGGGCGACGCACGTGAGAGGCCCGTGACAACACAGAAGCATGCGCCGGCCTTAACACACACATACCACACACTCTAACACACACACTCTAACACACACTACCACACACTCTGAGGCACTTTAACACACACTACCACACACTCTAACACACACTACCACACACTCTGAGGCACTTTAACACACACTACCACACACTCTAACACACACAATCTAACACACACTACCACACACTCTGAGGCACTTTAACACACACTACCACACACTCTAACACACACAATCTAACACACTCTACCACACACTCTGAGGCGCCTTAACACACACAATCTAACACACACTACCACACACTCTAACACACACAATCTAACACACTCTACCACACACTCTGAGGCGCCTTAACACACACAATCTAACACACACTACCACACACTCTAACACACACAATCTAACACACACTACCACACACTCTGAGGCACTTTAACACACACTACCACACACTCTAACACACACAATCTAACACACTCTACCACACACTCTGAGGCACTTTAACACACACTACCACACACTCTAACACACACAATCTAACACACACTACCACACACTCTAACACACACAATCGACACAGCTGATGACCTTTACTTTGACCTTTTACTTTTGTGTATTGAGGAGGTGACATGTCATCATTCAGTTGAGTGTCATGGCAGGATGTGGCGCCCCCTGCTGCTGAGGTCTGTGAAACATCTCTCTCTCTCTCCTTCCCTCTCTGTCTCTCTCCCTCTCTCTCTCTCTCTCCCTCTCTCTCTCTCTCTCTCTCTCTCTCCCTCTCTCTCTCTCTCTCTCTCTCTCTCTCTCTCTCTCTCTCTCCCTCTCAGAGGGGGGTGGCAGAGATCCGGGAGATCCGTCAGTTTCACTTCACCGGTTGGCCGGATCACGGCGTACCACTTCACGCCACTGGCCTGCTGGGATTCATCCGACGTGTCAAGGCCAAAACTCCGCCCACTTCTGGCCCCACCGTGGTTCACTGCAGGTACACACACTTTAACGTCCCACACGTTTTGATACTGAAGCTGCTTCATATACACATCTTTACGTGTGTGTGTGTGTGTGTGTGTGTGTGTGTGTCTGTCAGTGCGGGGGCGGGGCGGACAGGTTGTTTCATAGTGATTGACATCATGCTGGACATGGCTGAGAGAGAGGGTGTGGTCGACATATACAACTGTGTCAGAGAACTGAGAGCCCGAAGAGTCAACATGGTGCAGACGGAGGTAACACACTCTCACACAGACACACACACACTCAGGATAACCTGTCAATCAAACCTGACAGGAGGGAGGGGTGTGAACACAGTGCCCCCTGTCTGTCCTCAGGAGCAGTATGTCTTCATACATGACGCCATCTTGGAGGCGTGTCTCTGCGGCGACACAGCGATTCCAGCCAATCAACTGCGGTCGGTTTATTATGAGATGAACCGATTGGATCCTCAGACAAACTCCAGTCCAATCAAAGAGGAGTTCAGGGTAAATGATCCCTGATGTTCACTAAGTGGAGTTACTGATGTTTAATGACCTGATTAATATGACGTGTGTGTGTGTGTCTGTGTGTGTGTAGACTCTGAACATGGTGACACCGACGCTGCGGGTGGAGGACTGCAGCATCGCCCTGTTGCCTAGAAACCACGAAAAGAACCGGTGCATGGACGTGCTGCCTCCGGACCGCTGCCTCCCCTTCCTCATCACCATCGACGGGGAGAGCTCCAACTACATCAACGCTGCGCTGATGGACGTATGTAACGCACCTGTCACATGCTCGTCCTCTGCAGGGTGGAGGACTCTGTCTGTTTCATCATGTCTCCGTCAGGTGGTTTGTCTCAGAAAGACATCGAGGGGATTCCTTCAAATTCTGTTGGAATCAAAATGAACTGATTCGATTTCAGAGGTCAAAGTTCACAGTGACTCATATGAGTCTGGACAAAAAGCAGCGTGTGTGTGAGTGTGTGTGTGTGTGTGAGTGTGTGTGTGAGTGTGTGTGTGTCAAACACTGAGTGAAAGAGAGAGACACAGCAATGTCAGCATCGTGAGTAAATGGAGGGTTCACACACACACACACACAGACAGACACACACACAGACACACACACAAACCACAGCACTACACATCACACCCGACCATTTCACTAATAAACAGCTATGTCGTTATGGAAACCAACAAAATACCTGACCACAGAATGTGTGTGTGTGAGTGTGTGAGAGTGTGTGTGTGAGTGTGTGTGTGTGTGTGTGTGTGTGTGTGAGTGTGTGCGTGTGTGAGTGTGTGTGTGTGTGTGATGGAAATGTGAGTTCCCTTCACATTAAAAGCTCTGATAGAAGATAATAAGAATCCACTCATTGTGGTCGCTATTTGTGTGATGTCATTTCCTGTTTGAACTGTGTGTGGTGTGTGTCTGTGCAGAGCTACAAGCAGCCGTCGGCCTTCATCGTTACCCAGCATCCTTTGCCCAACACGGTGAAAGACTTCTGGCGCCTGGTGCTTGACTACCACTGTACGTCCATCGTCATGCTGAACGACGTTGACCCGGCTCAGGTACACACACACACGCACTGATACACACATATAAACACATATACACACACACACACGCACTGATACACACATATAAACCAATACACACTCACACGCACTGATACACACATATAAACACATATACACACTCACACGCACTGATACACACATATAAACCAATACACACTCACACGCACTGATACACACATATAAACACATATACACACTCACACGCACTGATACACACATATAAACCAATACACACTCACACGCACTGATACACACATATAAACACATATACACACTCACACGCACTGATACACACATATAAACACATATACACACACACACGCACTGATACACACATATAAACACATATACACACACACACACGCACTGATACACACATATAAACACATATACACACACACACGCACTGATACACACATATAAACACATATACACACACACACGCACTGATACACACATATAAACACATATACACACACACACGCACTGATACACACATATAAACACATATACACACACACACACGCACTGATACACACATATAAACACATATACACACACACACGCACTGATACACACATATAAACCAATACACACTCACACACGTCTCTCTATAGACGACAGTCAGTCCCTAACCCAGCAGGTCAGTCCATTGAATTTGTGAGGACTCGTCAAAATGTCCTCACAGTGATGGTATCGAACCAAACTTGGCCTCATAACTATAAAAGACACACACAGACAGATTATTGAGTATTGATGATATGTGTGTGTGTGTGTGTCAGCTGTGTCCTCAGTACTGGCCGGAGAACGGTGTCCATCGTCTGGGTTCGCTGCAGGTGGAGTTTGTCTCTGCTGATCTGGAGGAAGACGTCATCAGTCGCATCTTCAGGATCTACAACACAGCCAGGGTGCGTTAGTTTTACACTGCAGCGCCACCTCCTGGCCTCTGTGGCTCCGCACTGTGTGTTTAGTTGGCCAACATTAGCTTAGCTGTTGTTAGCTACAGTTACTCACTGCAGCTCATTAGTGTCACTTGCTAACAGTCGATTGTGTTAACTAGTGTCAGCTGTTTGTGAGTGTGTTTGTGTGTGTGTATATTGTATGTGTGGTGTTAATGTGTGTGTGTATGTGTGTGTATATTGTATGTGTGTATGTATGTGTGTGTGGTGTATATATGTGTGAGTGTGTGTTTGTGCGTGTATGTATGTGTGTGTGTGGTGTGTTTGTGTGTGTGTATGTATGTGTGTGTGGTGTATATGTGTGTGTGTGTGTATGTATGTGTGTGTGTATGTATGTGTGTGTGTATGTGTGTGTGGTGTATATGTGTGTGAGTGTGTGTGTGTGGTGTATGTGTGTGGTGTGTGTTTGTATCTGTGTGTGGTGTGTGTGTGTTTGTGTGTGTGTATGTATGTATGTGTGTGTCTGTATGTATGTGTGTGTGGTGTATATGTGTGTGTGTGTGTGTATGTATGTGTGTGAGAGTGTGTGTGTGTGTATATATGTGTGTGTGTGTGTGTATGTATGTGTGTGAGAGTGTGTGTGTGTGTGTGTATATATGTGTGTGTGTGTGTATATATGTATGTGTGTGTGTGTGTGTGTTTGATTCTCTCACCTTGTCTCTATTTTCTGTCCTGTTTCACCAGATTTAGATCAGAATGTGTTTGATTTAAAGCTCTTCACCTCCCCGTCGGGCTGAGTTTAAGTTTAGATGCGTTTGATTTGTGCCTCCTCTCCTCCCTGTGTCTCATAATATTTTGGCTGTGCTTGATCTCGACTCCCCTCCCCACCCGCCCGGCTGGAGCAGATCACACTTAGATTTCCGTCCGTTTAATTGAAGCACTTTCTCCTTCCTGTTTATCTTCTCCTTTACTTCATCATTTCCATTCCTTCTTCTTTCCATCTCCACCTCCTCCTTTTCCTCTCTGCCCTTTCCTGTTTTCCCTTCTTTTTCTCCTCTCTTCCTCTGTTTCACTCTCCGCCCTGGTGTTCCTTCCTCTCATTCCTTCTTACTTTCTTTTTTCTCTCCTCCTCTCCTCCTCCTCACTTTCTGTCGTATTAGAGTTTGTGTCGTGTGAATTGTGGGGTGACTTTGTTTTGACCACCCTGTCCTCCCTGTGTGGTGCAGCCTCAGGACGGGTACCGTATGGTGCAGCAGTTCCAGTTCCTGGGCTGGCCGATGTACCGGGACACGCCCGTGTCCAAGCGCTCCTTCCTCAAACTGGTTCATCAAGTGGACAAATGGCAGGAGGAGTACGACGGCGGCGAGGGGCGCACGGTGGTTCACTGCCTGTACGAGCACAGAAACACACTCACACTGTATTAACACTGGTACTGTAGTACTGCTGGTACTTGTAGTAATACTGGTACTCTTAGTAATACTACTACCGTGATACACACAGAATAACACTGTTGGTAAAAGTGAGCTGATCTTTCATCAGTGGTGATTTGTCTCCATCGTGTGTTGAAAAGTGGAACAACAGTTAACTCCTCCCTCCTCTCTGGCGCCCCCTGCAGGAATGGCGGCGGCCGCAGCGGAGTTTTCTGCAGCATCAGCATCGTGTGTGAGATGTTGCGACAGCAGCGATGTGTCGACGTCTTTCACGCAGTCAAAACTCTGAGGAACAACAAACCCAACATGGTGGATCTGCTGGTAAACACACACATTATTCACTATGAAAAGTCATATTCAAGAATTGATTTACTTCTTACTATTATCATCATCATCACATATATTCATCTTGTCCTGTTTTATCTTATCATTGAAAATGGATTATTCTTTTTTCAGATCAATATATAAATACATTCATACAAATTATTATTTTGATCAAAATCAATGTGATTTCATTAAAACCGTTTATGTATAAAAGTTGCTATTAATATTGCAAACATCATGGTTTTTCACCCGTGTTGACCTCTGACCTCTGATGACCTCTGCAGGAACAGTATAAATTCTGTTATGAAGTTGCTCTGGAGTATCTCAACTCTGCTTAACTTCAACAAGAATCTTCATCGTGTTCACCCTCACCAGAAGAGGAGAAGGAGGTTTACTACTGACTGAAGGAGGAGGAGGAGGAGGAGGAGGAGGAAGAAGAGGAGGATGTATTTGCACTGCCTTGTCAGACTGAAGTGTGACGTGCAGCATGGACACACACTCACTCTGTTTGATCTTATTGTGTCACGTCGTTGTGTTTGTATTGTTTAGTTGTGTTAATGAACCAAAACCACGTCAGAGTCTGTGATCGATCAGATCGATAATCAATTCCGAACCCCCCCGACACCCAACCAGACAACTGCACCCTCAAAATAAAAGCTTCTGAACCCACTGGTATCACCTCCTGTCCTGTCAAAATAAAAGATGAGTGGAGGGCATCATGATTGTTGGATAAGATACTAAAATGATCAATGAATCAATAATCATCTCACACGTCAGCGCTTCTTCTTCTTCTTCAGTTCCAGCTGAAATGAGGTTTGTGTTTCAGAAGCAAGAGTTGACTGAGAACTGAGCCCTGTGGGACACCGTACATTCAACTATAAACTTTTAACCTTAGCGATCAGCTGATCGATGATGAAACTCAGCGGCTCGTTCTGACCACACCTCCTCAAGAGGAAAGTTGTGTGAAGATGTTTGTCCGTCCTGTTGTGTGTCTTCTTCGTTGGTGCTTGATGTCGACCGCCTCAGTCGTCAGCAGCCGTTTGTTCATATTGTAAATAAATCAACAGGAAACAGGAAGAAGAATATTTATTCCTCCAGTCGTGGTCAGTGTCGTCATGGTCGTTCTCCAGAAGCACAAAAAGAAAGAGAGAGAGAGAGAGAGAGAGAGAGAGAGAGAGAGAGAGAGAGAGAGAGAGAGAGAGAGAGAGAGAGAGAGAGAATTATGTTGCATGATTTTAATCGTTCGAGCAGCTGAACCACAGCTACACCAGGAAACGACTCAACTCTGCTGACACGTGGCTCTGGGCTGGTTTAACTGGTTTAACTGGTTAAACATGGCTCATGTTGGTTGAACCCTGTTAGTTTGTGGCTCTGGTGCTGATGAGAACTTTGTTGTGATGAAATATATTATTTATGTTGTTATGTATATTCCAAATAAAAATCTCTATACACATGTCACAGAGTCTGAGTCTGAAAATACAACAGTCACTGGATCCCTGGGCACTATATTGTTACATCATGATATTATTATATGAAATAAAACATTTTTTTTTTTTTTTTTAATTTCTTTATTGAGCAACAGAGATACAAAGTAAGAACATGAAATAGATATTTTACAATGCTCACATTTTTCAAATTTTTTACATTTTACGTTAGCCCTCCTCCCGCATACCCACCCACACCTCCTTTTCCTGTAGGAGGTCCCACCCCTATCTGCCTCTAGGTAAAGGGAAAAGAAAAAAAAAGAGAAAAGAGAAAAAGAAACAAAAATAAAGATTAGGGACAAAACAAAAAACAAAGAGAGTAAATTAAAGAAAAGCTAACATTCTGGGAATGTAAAATTTAGTGGTACGTCAGCAGAACTCAGATATCCGACTCCTCAGGTGTAATATCTAATGAGTCTATAATGGACAGCAAGGGGTTCCAAATTTGGCCAAATTTCCCCAGAGAGCCCTTGAGGGAGAATCTTAACTTCTCCAGTTTTAAGTTGTGTAGAATTTCCTTAACCCATCGAGTGTAGGATGGGGGGAAGCTGTGCTTCCAGTTCAACAAAATTAAGCGCCTAGCGATCAGAGTGCAAAAGGCCATAGAATGTCGAGCCTCAGCCGTTAAAATGCAGTTGTGCGGGATACCAAAGAGGGCAGGGAGGGGATGGGGGTCGGCCACAAAATGGTAAGCAATTTGAAGGGTGTCGAATATTTTGGACCAGAGGTCTTTAAGGTTTGGACACGACCAGAACATGTGTATGAGATTGGCAGGGGACTGGTTGCATCTATTACAAGTGTCAGCTACATTGGGATAGAATTTAGACAGTCTATGATTGGTGTAGTAAGTCCTGTGTATTAATTTACATTGAATCAGCCCGTGTCGGGCACAGATAGAAGAGCTGTGGACCAACCTAAGGATATTGTCCCACTGATCTTCTTCAAAATGGAGCCCCAGGTCCTGCTCCCACAGATGTTTTGTTTGTTGTGGGAAGACTGAAGTAATGGCGTCCATCGCGTTAAAAATACGGGAAATATTCCCTTTCTGATTGGGGTTAAGCATGAGAAGGGTATCCAACAGAGTCTTAGGGGGAGTGTTTGGGAACTCAGGGTAGTTTTTTTGGAAATAAAACATTTTACACCACACGTCTGTCTCAGTTGCTTCTGTGGTTCTTCTGTTGTTCTGGATTCTACAGATAAAAGCCCAACAGTTCAAAAACACACGTACACACTAGATCAGCTGACCCGCAACTACTCCTGAGGAAGAAGAAACAGAAGAAGAAGAAGAAGAAGAAACAGAAGAAGAGGAAGAAACAGAAGAAGAAGAAACAGAAGAAGAAGAAGAAACAGAAGAAGAAGAAAAAGAAGAAGAAACAGAAGAAGAAGAAGAAACAGAAAAAGAAGAAGAAACAGAAGAAGAAGAAACAGAAGAAGAAGAAGAAACAGAAAAAGAAGAAGAAACAGAAGAAGAAGAAAAAGAAGAAGAAACAGAAGAAGAAGAAGAAACAGAAAAAGAAGAAGAAACCGAAGAAGAAGAAACAGAAGAAGAAGAAGAAGAAGAAGTAGAGGAAGAAACAGAAGAAGAAGAAGAAACAGAAGAAGAAGAAGAAACAGAAGAAGAAGAAACAGAAGAAGAAGAAGAAGAAGAAGAAGAGGAAGAGGAAGAAACAGAAGAAGAAACAGAAAAAGAAGAAGAAACCGAAGAAGAAGAAACAGAAGAAGAAGAAGAAGAGGAAGAGGAAGAAACAGAAGAAGAAACAGAAAAAGAAGAAGAAACCGAAGAAGAAGAAACAGAAGAAGAAGAAGAAGAAGAAGAAGTAGAGGAAGAAACAGAAGAAGAAGAAGAAACAGAAGAAGAAGAAACAGAAGAAGAAGAGGAAGAAACAGAAGAAGAAGACCGTTCAGTCGACCTGCAGTTCGTCCTTTGGCCGGTGGAGGCACCGTCAAGCCGCCGGACCCGGATGAGAAGCAGCAAGCAGCCACCGAAGAAGAAGCAGTGCTTCCGGTGTGGCCTGTGGTTCCGGTGGTGTCCGAAGTGAAACCGGAGTTTTTATTTTTAAGTCTGATTCGGTTCAGACGTGAAGTCTGCGTCACGGTGTGCGCACGAGCTGCTCCGCTCTCAGGTAAACCGGAAACATCCACCTGATCCTTCCCGCCTCGGTAACACGTTAGCATCATGCTAATGATAGCATGTGTAGCATCCTTAGTGAGTGAGTTTCAGGAAGCAGCTGATCAATCAATGATCATAAACATCATCGATCACCTCACCTTTCCTTGACGTCATCAAAGTTCATTATAGCGGGATCTTGTCTGTTCAGGCTAATCACTGAATGACGTCATCAATGCCACAGTAAATAACCTCATGTGATTGGTTATCAATCATCTGATTATTGATCTGTATGTGTAGATTGGAACTTGTAGCAGAATGTTGCTTATTGACCAGTCCTCTGTTCGCAGTGCATGATGGGAAACTGAGTCCTCTGGGTTAAATAGAACACTGCAGTGACAGGTCACCTGACCAGGTCACCTGAGCCGCTGCCATTTTGGAGGCGGACTTTCCAGCTGGCGATGAGCTGAGCATCACTGATGGTGATCTATGACGCTGACCTGTCTTCTGATTGTGTTATGGTGCTTGTTAAGATGTCGTCTGGACTTGTGGCGCCCCCTGGAGGAGGAGAAGAGCTCTGCGAGTGGAGGAGGGAGGTGGGATGTCAGTGGGAGAGTCCCCAGCAGGAGACGAGGGAGGTGGGATGTCAGAGCGACTCGGCTCCAAGGAGAGACGCTGGCGTCCAGGTGGACCTGATGAGACATTTAGGTGAGGTGTCCTGCCCCCTGCAGGCAGACGAGTGTAACTACATCTTCATGTTCTGATTCATGTCATGTGTTTTATTGTGAAAAGTCAGGAGGAAGTGATGAGGAGGGGGCGGACCCGAGGGTCTGGCGTTTCTGATTAATAGCAGAAGTGTTCAGGTGAAATAAGCCTCATTCATCATTAATGTGTCAAATATGAATCACGTTCTCTCAAATGAAGAGAATCCAGTTTGTAATCACTAGTCAATGTAAACAGGAAGCAGACTGTGTGAGAACAGGGAGAGATGGAGATGTACTGGGGGAGTTAGTGGAGGATAACCACACATAGTTTTATACTTTTATCCTTGAAGTAACTTTATCCTATGAAATTATAGATAAAAGAGAAAATGAGACCGAAATGTGTTTAAGAACGGAAACCGGCTCAGAAGACGGCAGCCATGACAGTTCCCTGGATGAAGTGAAGGCTGCTGGGGATTAGGGGGCGGGGCCAAGCTCATGTTTGGCCCCGGCCCCTGTGATGTCACAGAATCAGTTATGATGCTGCAGCCTGTGAGACGTGCAGTAACGTGTTTGAGACACAAGGTGTCAGCAGAAGATGAGTTTTGTGTTTATTGGTCTGCAGCCTCGCCGGCAGCTTCACCTGCGATGCTGCTGCAGTGTTTCTCCGTCCGGTCTGACGGAGCCGACGGGGGGGCGCTGCTGCAGCACTGCACCACAACGCGCACCAGAACCATCAAACCGGCCATCAGGCTTTCCCCGAATCTCACCGAGTCCAGGACCCAGAGGAGACCTCCGAGCTCCGACTCGGCCAAACCCAACCCGCCTCCACGCCGCCGCCGCCGCCGCCGCGAGCCGCCTGACACCGACCCGGAGGACGAGGTGGAGGAACCAGGTGATCCCAACTGGACTCCACCTGCAGGTGAGAGAACCATCACGTTTTATTAATTTATGCTAAAATGTCAATCAATTGAATTGGTTGTTAAATTTTGATAGGATTTAATAATGTTATTTATTTCATAACATTCTTTATTTCATGTTTTTATTTTCTACATTATCCTGAAAAACTCAGTATTTGTGATTCAATTTCCCCAAAATGTTTTTAATATGTTGATAATTGATCCCCCCCCCCCCCCCCCCCCCCCCTTGTGTCCCCCAGAGGGCGATGCTCCTGCTCCGTCCGTCCCCGGGGACACGGGGACGGACCCGGCGTCCCGGCACGGCCCCTTGGTGAAGCTGGAGGTGGAGAGCATCATGTGTGACGTGTGCGGCAAAGTGATGAAGAACAAGTCGAGTCTGGCTCGTCACTCCTTCATCCACACGGGCAGGAAGCCGTTCGCCTGCCAGCTCTGTGACCTGCGCTTCAACCGCCGCGACAACCTGCAGCACCACCTGACCCGGCTGCACCCCAACGGCGTCTCCAAGCTGGAGAAGCAGCGCGAGGTGCAGGCCTGGCTGTGTGCTGTCTGCGGGAAAACCTTCAACTGCAGGTCCAGGCTGAAGGCACATGAGGTCGTCCACTCGGGGGTCAAACCTCACCGCTGCGACCTCTGCCCCAAAGCCTACATGAGGACAAACGACCTGGAGCACCACAAGAAGAGCGTCCACGTGCAGGGCTCCTCGGAGCCTCAGCGGCCCAGCTCGCTGCTCTGCGACTTGTGCGGTAAAGAGTTCAAATGCAGGTCGCAGCTCGTCATCCACTTTCAGACACACACGGGCGAGCGGCCGCATCTCTGCGACACCTGCGGACGCAAGTTTGCCAGACAGCACCAGCTCAAACGTCACAAGATCCTGGTCCACGCTGGGCAGCGGCGAGGAGAGGGGGCCCCCCCGTACGACCTGCCCTTCGCCTGCAGCGTCTGCGGCAAGCGCCTGAAGTCCAAAGCTCTCCTCGCTGCTCACAGCCACATCCACACCAGCGAGAAGCCGCACCGCTGCGGCGTCTGTCTGCGCAGCTTCCAACGCGCCACCTGCCTGAAGCAGCATCACCTGCGCGTCCACCTGAAGGTCAGAGTGAACAATGCGCCGCATGCTGCCAGGTACAGGAAGTGCACGGCACAGGCCAAGATGTTCCCGTGTCCCATCTGCAGCAAGATGTTCAAGTTTAAGTCTCTGCTGTCGAGCCACTCGTTGATCCACAGCGAGCTGCGGCCTCACGCCTGCGACTTCTGCAGCCGCAGCTTCAGACGCCTCAGCCACCTGAAGAGGCACCGGGAGGTGGTCCACGCCAACGGGGCGCGCCCCCCACAGAGCTTCATCTGTCACATCTGTGGCAAAGACAAGAAGTGTCGCTCGCAGCTGGACAGACACGTGATCATCCACACCGGGGAGCGGCCGTTCGCCTGCAGCCTCTGCAGCGCGCGCTTCAACCGCAGCGGCAACCTGCAGCAGCACAGGAAGCGCATGCACGGTGTGGGGGGGGCCGCCGCCCTCTGAGGAGGCCCCGCCCATCCTGTTTGATGATGACATGACGTGCAAACAGGAAGAGACGGTGGTGGACGCTCCGGCTGAAAGCTTTGAGGTGACTGACGAGATTGAGACGGAGGTCGTTCAGGAGCTCGTTGCTTCCTGACCTCTTGACCTCTGACCTCTGGACCTCTAACCTCGAGCCGACGCACGTTCAGAGGAAGTGACTTTGTGTTGATAGTAAATTCTGTCGTGACTCTGATGAACCTGAGCCTGATCTGATGATCAGTGATTGATTAGTTATGATTGATTCAGAATTAAACGTGATTCAGAAAACTTTCCTTCCTTCAGTTCATCTTTCACAGAACTTTAAATAACATAACAAACTGAGTCACAGAAACGTTTTTATTGATGATGTCACAAACCGACGAGTTGAAGACTCACAACAAACACACACACACACACACCCACGTACAGAGGGGGGGGGGGTTGGGGAGTCACTCTGAGCTGAGGCGTTTCTATAAACAGCCCTATGAGACGGATTGTGATTGGTGAATATGGGCGATACAAATATTTTGTGACTGAATTTGATTGATTGAAAATCTTGTTCATTTTCTGATTGATCTAGTTTCTGGTTTAATTCAACGGAGTTTGAAGGGTCAGGATCAGGGTCAGGATGAGGGTCAGGATCAGGATCGGGGTCAGGATCAGGGTCAGCGTCAGGGTTAGGATCAGGGTCAGGATCAGGGTCAGCGTTAGGATCAGGGTCAGGATCAGGGTCAGGATCAGGGTCAGCGTCAGGGTTAGGATCAGGGTTAGGATCAGGGTCAGCGTCAGGGTTAGGATCAGGGTCAGGGTCAGGATCAGGGTCAGCGTTAGGATCAGGGTCAGGATCAGGGTCAGCGTTAGGATCAGGGTCAGCGTTAGGATCAGGGTCAGGGTTAGGATCAGGGTCAGGATCAGGGTCAGCGTTAGGATCAGGATCAGGGTCAGGATCGGGGTCAGGATCAGGGTCAGGATCAGGGTCAGGATCAGGATCAGGGTCAGGGTTAGGATCAGGGTCAGCGTTAGGGTCAGGATCAGGGTCAGGATCAGGGTTTCTCTCTGAGCTGAGTCCGTCAGTCCTGAGGTTGTTCAGCACTTCCTGATTACCAGCTCTACGTTAACGAGAGGGCTAACGCTAACCGCTACACTGGACTAATGGAACGTGTAAAACCACAGAATCAAATCAAAGTCTGACGAGATTTGTTTTTGTTCGTCAGGAGACGTTAACGCTGATTTGAGAGGATGATGTCATCACAGGTCAGACGTGTAAGAACTGGTTCATCAACAGCTGAGTTACATCAGTTTAGTTACATTACAGAAAACAAACCTGTCTATGTATCATTACATTAATTCAGATTAAAAACAATCTGCATTATGAGATGAAGCTAGCTTGTTCCAGTCTTTATGCTAGGCTACATTAAACTACGCTTCCTGCTGGACGTCCCTGATCACACACATGTCGGTTCATTGGAGTCAAAGTGTGTCCAGTAGGGGGCGCTCTGACATCCTGTAGAAGTCTGTATAGTTGGACGTGTGCTCCTCTGGCACCACCTTCAGGTCACATCCCTGTATTTACTGTTAATTAGCATGTTAGCATTAAGCCTGGTAAAAGATGGAGAACAAGTCAAATATGCTACCTGCTAATGCTACATAGCCTCAGAAAACTGTACAAGTTTGTTTTATCTCCCCCCCCCCCCCATGCTTAGATCAAATGCTCATTAACATGTTTAATTAAGCATGAGGGGGCGGGATTAACATGATACAACCACTGGAAACGAGCACGATTATTGGCTAAGCTGTCAGGTGATGTCATCGCTCGGCCAGCAGCATGCTGTGATGTCAGGGGGCGGAGCTTCAGACCACCATGCTGTCGGCCTTGGGCGCTCTGGAGATCCACAGGTGTGATTGGTCCGTGGCGCTCTTTGTGCGGGGCTCACTGCAGGGAGACAGATGACATCATCATCCAGCCCACATTATTTTCAATAGAATTTTTTTTCATGATCAACTTCTGATTTTCAGATTTTAATTCCTGGAAACTGATCTGAGGAATCTGCTCGTCACGAGTTCCAGGAGAAAAGACTGAGATGATGTTCTCCTGGAAACATCCTGGTTCTGAGCAGTGAAACAGGAAGTGACCCGGTCAGAACCTGGAGAACAGAACAGCTGATTCAGGAGAAGATCTGGAGTCAGCTGTTCTGAGGCCAGGTCCCAAGGAGCCAGCTGTAAATCATCTGTTAACGAGACGGCTCGTTAGAGACTTTAGAATCAATGACTAGGCTACACACACACACACACACACACACACACACACTCTGCCTCCTCAGCAGGAGCAAAAGAGGCTGCTGGGAAATGTAGTTTTACCTTCTGCTCAACATCTGAAAACAACATGTCCCAGAAGCCACCAGGATGAGCAGCAGCAGGGGGATTGTGGGAATGATGACGTAGACCAGTAACATTCCTGAAGAGATGGAGAGAGAACATATGACCACGTGACATCGCTGATCCTTAACGATGACATCACAGATCTGCAGCTGCAGCCCGTCAGAGGTCAGAGGTCAGGACCCTGAACCAATCAGGAGCACTTCAGGTTTACATGTTCATACCTGAAGCTGCGGCCGTGGTCACCTGAGGCCGAACCTCCTCGCTGCCCGCAGGCGGGTTAGCCACACCTCCACCTGCTGGCGCCTCTGAGGACCCAACACACTGTTGTTATACACTTTGACCTGAAGGGGGCGTCACAGAGGATGTGTCACTGAGGTTCCTGCTCACCTGTGCTCCGGCCTCCAGGCGTGTGGCCAATCGCGTCCTCACGTTCTGAAAGAAAGAACCAACGAGAAGAAAAAGAACGAAGCCAGCAAACCTGAGTTCCTCAGAGACGCGAGCTGATTGGCTGATGGTACCTGCTCGGTATTTGCAGATGAAGTTGTGTTTCATGTTGCAGCGGTCGTCGTTCCATTGGTAGAGATAAGCCCCGCCCAGACCAGGAAGTGCAGTTGGCTGATGGTACATGACGACGCAGGCCTCCCCCCCACAGGACGGCTCGTCAAAATACCAGTTCCTATGACATCATCAGGGTTATTACGTCATCGGTAGTTTTCCTGTTGCTCGATGTGATTGGACGCTGGGTTTTAAATCACCTGAAAGAGGCGGAGCTACCGTCGGTCCACAGGTAGAGCTGTGGACAGGAAGTGAAGGGACCGAGGTCAGGACGAGCCGGATCCACTCGGTCCACTCGAGTGAGACCGATCCAGAAGTCCCCGTCGGCTATACCTCCTCCTCCTGCACCTCCTCCTGCTCCTCCTCCTGCTCCTGAACGAAGCTCCTGGAGACGAAGAGGCGGGACATGAGAGGAGGGGATGGAGACGGTGGAAGGAGGAGGAGACAGAGGAGGGGACGAGAGGAGGGGGTGGAGACGGTGGAAGGAGAAATGTAGGAGAAGATGGAGGAGGAGATGAGGAGGATACAGAGGAAGGGACGAGAGGAGGGGGTGGAGAAGGTGGAAGGAGGAGATGTAGGAGAAGATGGAGGAGGAGATGAGGAGGGGATGAGAGGAGAACACGGAGGAGGAGGTGCAGGAGCAGATGGGAGGTGAGGAGCAGATGGGAGGAGGAGGTGCCGGAGCAGATGGGAGGAGGAGGTGAGGAGCAGATGGGAGGAGGATGTGCAGGAGGAGATGAGATGAGGAGGCAGAGGAGCAGATGGGAGGAGGAGGTGAGGAGGAGGTGAGGAGCAGATGGGAGGAGGAGGTGCAGGAGCAGATGGGAGGAGGAGGTGAGGAGCAGATGGGAGGAGGAGGTGCAGGAGGAGATGAGATGAGGAGGCAGAGGAGGAGATGAGATGAGGAGGCAGAGGAGGAGATGAGATGAGGAGGTGAGGAGCAGATGGGAGGAGGAGGTGCAGGAGCAGATGGGAGCAGGAGGTGAGGAGCAGATGGGAGGAGGAGGTGAGGAGCAGATGGGAGGAGGAGGTGAGGAGCAGATGGGAGGAGGAGGTGAGGAGCAGATGGGAGGAGGAGGTGAGGAGCAGATAGGAGGAGGAGGTGAGGAGCAGATGGGAGGAGGAGGTGAGGAGCAGATGGGAGGAGGAGGTGAGGAGCAGATGAGATGAGGTGAGGAGCAGATGGGAGGAGGAGGTGCAGGAGCAGATGGGAGGAGGCGGTGAGGAGCAGATGGGAGGAGGAGGTGAGGAGCAGATAGGAGGAGGAGGTGAGGAGCAGATGGGAGGAGGAGGTGAGGAGCAGATGGGAGGAGGAGGTGAGGAGCAGATGGGAGGAGGAGGTGAGGAGCAGATGGGAGGAGGAGGTGAGGAGCAGATAGGAGGAGGAGGTGAGGAGCAGATGGGAGGAGGAGGTGAGGAGCAGATGGGAGGAGGAGGTGAGGAGCAGATGAGATGAGGTGAGGAGCAGATGGGAGGAGGAGGTGCAGGAGCAGATGGGAGCAGGAGGTGAGGAGCAGATGGGAGGAGGAGGTGAGGAGCAGATGGGAGGAGGAGGTGAGGAGCAGATGGGAGGAGGAGGTGAGGAGCAGATAGGAGGAGGAGGTGAGGAGCAGATGGGAGGAGGAGGTGAGGAGCAGATGAGATGAGGTGAGGAGCAGATGGGAGGAGGAGGTGCAGGAGCAGATGGGAGGAGGCGGTGAGGAGCAGATGGGAGGAGGAGGAGAGGAGCAGATTGGAGGAGGAGGTGGGAGGAGGAGGTGAGGAGCAGATAGGAGGAGGAGGTGAGGAGCAGATGGGAGGAGGAGGTGAGGAGCAGATGGGAGGAGGAGGTGAGGAGCAGATGGGAGGAGGAGGTGGGAGGAGGAGGTGAGGAGCAGATGGGAGGAGGAGGTGGGAGGAGGAGGTGAGGAGCAGATAGGAGGAGGAGGTGAGGAGCAGATGGGAGGAGGAGGTGAGGAGCAGATGGGAGGAGGAGGAGAGGAGCAGATGGGAGGAGGAGGTGGGAGGAGGAGGTGAGGAGCAGATAGGAGGAGAAGGTGAGGAGCAGATGGGAGGAGGAGGTGAGGAGCAGATGGGAGGAGGAGGTGAGGAGCAGATGGGAGGAGGAGGTGAGGAGCAGATGGGAGGAGGTGGTGAGGAGCAGATGGGAGGAGGAGGTGAGGAGCAGATGGGAGGAGGAGGTGAGGAGCAGATGGGAGGAGGAGGTGAGGAGCAGATGGGAGGAGGAGGTGGGAGGAGGAGGTGAGGAGCAGATGGGAGGAGGCGGTGAGGAGCAGATGAGATGAGGAGGTGGGAGGAGGAGGTGAGGAGCAGATGGGAGCAGGAGGTGA